>NC_138555.1:18439824-18682260 GCF_964273705.1 Natrix helvetica
GAGGGTAATCCAGGAGGGAGCATCACACGCTGGGGGAAAGAACTTTGGGAGATGGGGGAGGCAGGACAGAGGGGAAATCAATAGAAAGCTATCGCACGGTAGGGAAAGAACTTTGGGATGTGGGGGAGGCAGAACAGAGGGGAATTCAATAGAAAGCTATCACACTCTAGGGAAAGAACTTTTGGAGATCTGAGGAGGCAGGACAGAGGGGAATCCAGTAGGGAGCATCACAAGATGGGGAAAGAAGTTTGGGAGATGGGGGAGGGAGGACAGAGGGTAATCCAGGAGAAAGCTATCGCAAGCTTGGGAAAGAACTTTCGGAGATCAGAGGAGGCAGGACAGAGGGGAATCCAGTTGGGAGCATCACAAGATGGGGAAAGAAGTTTGGGAGATGGGGGAGGCAGGACAGAGTGGAATCTCGGAGAAAGCTATAGCAAACTGGGGAAAGAACTTTGGGAAATCGGAGGAGGCAGGACAGAGGGGAAATCAATAGAAAGCTATCGCACGGTAGGGAAAGAACTTTGGGATGTGGGGGAGGCAGGACAGAGGGTAATCCAGGAGAAAGCTATCGGAAGCTGGGGAAAGAATTTTGGGAGATCTGAGGAGGCAGGACAGAGGGGAATCCAGTTGGGAGCATCGCAAGATGGGGAAAGAAGTATGGGAGATGGGGGAGGCAGGAAAGAGGGGAATCCAGGAGAAAGTTATAGCAAACGGGAAAGAACTTTGGGAAATCGGAGGAGGCAGGACAGAGGGGAAATCAATAGAAAGCTATCACACGCTAGAGAAAGAACTTTCGGAGATCAGAGGAGGCAGGACAGAGGGGAATCCAGTTGGGAGCATCACAAGATGGGGAAAGAAGTTTGGGAGATGGGGGAGGCAGGACAGAGGGGAATGCAGGAGAAAGCTATAGCAAGCTGGGGAAAGAACTTTGGGAAATCGGAGGAGGCAGGACAGAGGGGAATCCAATAGAAAGCTATCACACACTAGGGAAAGAACTTCGGGAGATCTGAGGACTCAGGACGGAGGGGAATTCAGGCGAAAGCTATCACACACTGGGGGAAAGAAGTTTGGGAGATGGGGGAGGCAGGACAGAGGGGAATCCAGGAGAAAGCTATAGCAAACTGGGGAAAGAACTTTGGGAAATCTGAGGAGGCAGGACAGAGGGGAAATCAATAGAAAGCTATCACACGCTAGGGAAAGAACTTTTGGAGATCAGAGGAGGCAGGACTGAGGGGAATCCAGTAGGGAGCATCACAAGATGGGGAAAGAAGTTTGGGAGATGGGGGAGGCAGGACAGTGGGGAATCCAGGAGAAAGCTATCGCAGGCTGGGGGAAAATCCTTGGGAGGCCTGAGGAGGTAGAACAGAGGGGAATTCAGAAGAAAACTATTGCAACGCTGGGGGAAAGAACTTTGGGAGATGGGGGAGGCAGGACAAAGGGGAATCCAGGAGAAAACTATCAAGGAGAAATCTATCCATGCTAGGGAAAGAACTTTGGGAGATCGGAGTAGGCAGGACAGAGGGGAATCCAGGAGAAAGCTATAGCAAACTGGGGAAAGAACTTTGGGAGGTCGGAGGAGGCAGGACAGAGGGGAATCCACGAGAAAGCTATAGCAAACTGGGGAAAGAACTTTGGGAAATCGGAGGAGGCAAGATAGAGGGGAAATAATTAGAAAGCTATCACACACTGGGGAAAGAACTTTGGGAGATGAGAGAGGCAGCACAGAGGGGAATCCAGGAGAAAGCTATTGCACGCTGGGGAAAGAACTTTGGGAGGTCGGAGGGGGCAGGACAGAGGGGAATCCAGGAGGGAGCATCACACGCTGGGGGAAAGAACTTTGGGAGATGGGGGAGGCAGGACAGAGGGGAAATCAATAGAAAGCTATCACACGCTAGGGAAAGAACTTTCGGAGATCAGAGGAGGCAGGACAGAGGGGAATCCAGTTGGGAGCATCACAAGATGGGGAAAGAAGTTTGGGAGATGGGGGAGGCAGGACAGAGGGGAATCTCGGAGAAAGCTATAGCAAGCTGGGGAAAGAACTTTGGGAAATCGGAGGAGGCAGGACAGAGGGGAATCCAATAGAAAGCTATCACACACTAGGGAAAGAACTTCGGGAGATCTGAGGACTCAGGAAGGAGGGGAATTCAGGCGAAAGCTATCACACACTGGGGGAAAGAACTTTGGGAGATGGGGGAGGCAGGACAGAGGGGAATCCAGGAGAAAGCTATAGCAAACTCGGGAAAGAACTTTGGGAAATCTGAGGAGGCAGGACAGAGGGGAAATCAATAGAAAGCTATCACACGCTAGGGAAAGAACTTTTGGAGATCAGTGGAGGCAGGACAGAGGGGAATCCAGTTGGGAGCATCACAAGATGGGGAAAGAAGTTTGGGAGATGGGGGAGGCAGGACAGTGGGGAATCCAGGAGAAAGCTATCGCAGGCTGGGGGAAAATCCTTGGGAGGCCTGAGGAGGTAGAACAGAGGGGAATTCAGAAGAAAGCTATTGCAACGCTGGGGGAAAGAACTTTGGGAGATGGGGGAGGCAGGACAAAGGGGAATCCAGGAGAAAACTATCAAGGAGAAATCTATCCATGCTAGGGAAAGAACTTTGGGAGATCGGAGTAGGCAGGACAGAGGGGAATCCACGAGAAAGCTATAGCAAACTGGGGAAAGAACTTTGGGAAATCGGAGGAGGCAAGATAGAGGGGAAATAATTAGAAAGCTATCACACACTGGGGAAAGAACTTTGGGAGATGAGAGAGGCAGCACAGAGGGGAATCCAGGAGAAAGCTATCGCAAGCTTGGGAAAGAACTTTCGGAGAATGAGGAGGCAGGACAGAGGGGAATCCAGTTGGGAGCATCACAAGATGGGGAAAGAAGTTTTGTGATGCTCCCTACTGGATTTCCCCTCTTGTGATGATCTTGTGATGCTCCCTACTGGATTTCCCCTCTGTCCTGCCTCCTCCGATCTCCCAAAGTTCTTTCCCTAGCGTGCGATAGATTTCTCCTGGATTCCCCTCTGTCCTGCCTCCTCCGATTTCCCAAAATTCTTTCCCCAGCTTGCTATAAATTTCTCCTGGATTCCCCTCTGTCCTGCCTACTCCGATCTCCCAAACTTCTTGCCCCATCTTGTGATGCTCCCAACTGGATTCCCCTCTGTCCTGCCTCCTCTGATCTCCGAAAGTTCGTTCCCAAGCTTGCGATAGCTTTCTCCTGGATTACCCTATGTCCTGCCTCCCCCATCTCCCAAAGTTCTTTCCCCATCTTGTGATGCTCCCTACTGGATTCCCCTCTGCCCTGCCTCCACTGATCTCCGAAAGTTCTTTCCCTAGAGTGTGATAGCTTTCTATTGGATTCCCCTCTGTTCTGCCTCCCCCACCTCCCAAAGTTCTTTCCCTACCGTGCGATAGCTTTCTATTGATTTCCCCTCTGTCCTGCCTCCCCAATCTCCCAAAGTTCTTTCCCCCAGCGTGTGATGCTCCCTCCTGGATTCCCCTCTGTCCTGCCTACTCCGATCTCCCAAACTTCTTGCCCCATCTTGTGATGCTCCCAACTGGATTCCCCTCTGTCCTGCCTCCTCTGATCTCCGAAAGTTCGTTCCCAAGCTTGCGATAGCTTTCTCCTGGATTACCCTATGTCCTGCCTCCCCCATCTCCCAAAGTTCTTTCGAAATCTATCGCACGCTGGAGAAAGAACTTTGGGAGATCGGAGTAGGCAGGACAGAGGGGAATCCAGGAGACATCTATCGCAAGCTGGGGAAAGAACTTTGGGAAATCGGAGGAGGCAAGATAGAGGGGAAATAATTAGAAAGCTATCACACACTGGGGAAAGAACTTTGGGAGATGAGAGAGGCAGCACAGAGGGGAATCCAGGAGAAAGCTATTGCACGCTGGGGAAAGAACTTTGGGAGGTCGGAGGGGGCAGGACAGAGGGTAATCCAGGAGGGAGCATCACACGCTGGGGGAAAGAACTTTGGGAGATGGGGGAGGCAGGACAGAGGGGAAATCAATAGAAAGCTATCGCACGGTAGGGAAAGAACTTTGGGATGTGGGGGAGGCAGAACAGAGGGGAATTCAATAGAAAGCTATCACACTCTAGGGAAAGAACTTTTGGAGATCTGAGGAGGCAGGACAGAGGGGAATCCAGTAGGGAGCATCACAAGATGGGGAAAGAAGTTTGGGAGATGGGGGAGGGAGGACAGAGGGTAATCCAGGAGAAAGCTATCGCAAGCTTGGGAAAGAACTTTCGGAGATCAGAGGAGGCAGGACAGAGGGGAATCCAGTTGGGAGCATCACAAGATGGGGAAAGAAGTTTGGGAGATGGGGGAGGCAGGACAGAGTGGAATCTCGGAGAAAGCTATAGCAAACTGGGGAAAGAACTTTGGGAAATCGGAGGAGGCAGGACAGAGGGGAAATCAATAGAAAGCTATCGCACGGTAGGGAAAGAACTTTGGGATGTGGGGGAGGCAGGACAGAGGGTAATCCAGGAGAAAGCTATCGGAAGCTGGGGAAAGAATTTTGGGAGATCTGAGGAGGCAGGACAGAGGGGAATCCAGTTGGGAGCATCGCAAGATGGGGAAAGAAGTATGGGAGATGGGGGAGGCAGGAAAGAGGGGAATCCAGGAGAAAGTTATAGCAAACGGGAAAGAACTTTGGGAAATCGGAGGAGGCAGGACAGAGGGGAAATCAATAGAAAGCTATCACACGCTAGAGAAAGAACTTTCGGAGATCAGAGGAGGCAGGACAGAGGGGAATCCAGTTGGGAGCATCACAAGATGGGGAAAGAAGTTTGGGAGATGGGGGAGGCAGGACAGAGGGGAATGCAGGAGAAAGCTATAGCAAGCTGGGGAAAGAACTTTGGGAAATCGGAGGAGGCAGGACAGAGGGGAATCCAATAGAAAGCTATCACACACTAGGGAAAGAACTTCGGGAGATCTGAGGACTCAGGACGGAGGGGAATTCAGGCGAAAGCTATCACACACTGGGGGAAAGAAGTTTGGGAGATGGGGGAGGCAGGACAGAGGGGAATCCAGGAGAAAGCTATAGCAAACTGGGGAAAGAACTTTGGGAAATCTGAGGAGGCAGGACAGAGGGGAAATCAATAGAAAGCTATCACACGCTAGGGAAAGAACTTTTGGAGATCAGAGGAGGCAGGACTGAGGGGAATCCAGTAGGGAGCATCACAAGATGGGGAAAGAAGTTTGGGAGATGGGGGAGGCAGGACAGTGGGGAATCCAGGAGAAAGCTATCGCAGGCTGGGGGAAAATCCTTGGGAGGCCTGAGGAGGTAGAACAGAGGGGAATTCAGAAGAAAACTATTGCAACGCTGGGGGAAAGAACTTTGGGAGATGGGGGAGGCAGGACAAAGGGGAATCCAGGAGAAAACTATCAAGGAGAAATCTATCCATGCTAGGGAAAGAACTTTGGGAGATCGGAGTAGGCAGGACAGAGGGGAATCCAGGAGAAAGCTATAGCAAACTGGGGAAAGAACTTTGGGAGGTCGGAGGAGGCAGGACAGAGGGGAATCCACGAGAAAGCTATAGCAAACTGGGGAAAGAACTTTGGGAAATCGGAGGAGGCAAGATAGAGGGGAAATAATTAGAAAGCTATCACACACTGGGGAAAGAACTTTGGGAGATGAGAGAGGCAGCACAGAGGGGAATCCAGGAGAAAGCTATTGCACGCTGGGGAAAGAACTTTGGGAGGTCGGAGGGGGCAGGACAGAGGGGAATCCAGGAGGGAGCATCACACGCTGGGGGAAAGAACTTTGGGAGATGGGGGAGGCAGGACAGAGGGGAAATCAATAGAAAGCTATCACACGCTAGGGAAAGAACTTTCGGAGATCAGAGGAGGCAGGACAGAGGGGAATCCAGTTGGGAGCATCACAAGATGGGGAAAGAAGTTTGGGAGATGGGGGAGGCAGGACAGAGGGGAATCTCGGAGAAAGCTATAGCAAGCTGGGGAAAGAACTTTGGGAAATCGGAGGAGGCAGGACAGAGGGGAATCCAATAGAAAGCTATCACACACTAGGGAAAGAACTTCGGGAGATCTGAGGACTCAGGAAGGAGGGGAATTCAGGCGAAAGCTATCACACACTGGGGGAAAGAACTTTGGGAGATGGGGGAGGCAGGACAGAGGGGAATCCAGGAGAAAGCTATAGCAAACTCGGGAAAGAACTTTGGGAAATCTGAGGAGGCAGGACAGAGGGGAAATCAATAGAAAGCTATCACACGCTAGGGAAAGAACTTTTGGAGATCAGTGGAGGCAGGACAGAGGGGAATCCAGTTGGGAGCATCACAAGATGGGGAAAGAAGTTTGGGAGATGGGGGAGGCAGGACAGTGGGGAATCCAGGAGAAAGCTATCGCAGGCTGGGGGAAAATCCTTGGGAGGCCTGAGGAGGTAGAACAGAGGGGAATTCAGAAGAAAGCTATTGCAACGCTGGGGGAAAGAACTTTGGGAGATGGGGGAGGCAGGACAAAGGGGAATCCAGGAGAAAACTATCAAGGAGAAATCTATCCATGCTAGGGAAAGAACTTTGGGAGATCGGAGTAGGCAGGACAGAGGGGAATCCACGAGAAAGCTATAGCAAACTGGGGAAAGAACTTTGGGAAATCGGAGGAGGCAAGATAGAGGGGAAATAATTAGAAAGCTATCACACACTGGGGAAAGAACTTTGGGAGATGAGAGAGGCAGCACAGAGGGGAATCCAGGAGAAAGCTATTGCACGCTGGGGAAAGAACTTTGGGAAATCGGAGGAGGCAAGATAGAGGGGAAATAATTAGAAAGCTATCACACACTGGGGAAAGAACTTTGGGAGATGAGAGAGGCAGCACAGAGGGGAATCCAGGAGAAAGCTATTGCACGCTGGGGAAAGAACTTTGGGAGGTCGGAGGGGGCAGGACAGAGGGTAATCCAGGAGGGAGCATCACACGCTGGGGGAAAGAACTTTGGGAGATGGGGGAGGCAGGACAGAGGGGAAATCAATAGAAAGCTATCGCACGGTAGGGAAAGAACTTTGGGATGTGGGGGAGGCAGAACAGAGGGGAATTCAATAGAAAGCTATCACACTCTAGGGAAAGAACTTTTGGAGATCTGAGGAGGCAGGACAGAGGGGAATCCAGTAGGGAGCATCACAAGATGGGGAAAGAAGTTTGGGAGATGGGGGAGGCAGGACAGAGGGTAATCCAGGAGAAAGCTATCGCAAGCTTGGGAAAGAACTTTCGGAGATCAGAGGAGGCAGGACAGAGGGGAATCCAGTTGGGAGCATCACAAGATGGGGAAAGAAGTTTGGGAGATGCGGGAGGGAGGACAGAGTGGAATCTCGGAGAAAGCTATAGCAAACTGGGGAAAGAACTTTGGGAAATCGGAGGAGGCAGGACAGAGGGGAAATCAATAGAAAGCTATCGCACGGTAGGGAAAGAACTTTGGGATGTGGGGGAGGCAGGACAGAGGGTAATCCAGGAGAAAGCTATCGCAAGCTTGGGAAAGAACTTTCGGAGAATGAGGAGGCAGGACAGAGGGGAATCCAGTTGGGAGCATCGCAAGATGGGGAAAGAAGTATGGGAGATGGGGGAGGCAGGAAAGAGGGGAATCCAGGAGAAAGTTATAGCAAACGGGAAAGAACTTTGGGAAATCGGAGGAGGCAGGACAGAGGGGAAATCTATAGAAAGCTATCACACGCTAGGGAAAGAACTTTCGGAGATCAGAGGAGGCAGGACAGAGGGGAATCCAGTTGGGAGCATCACAAGATGGGGAAAGAAGTTTGGGAGATGGGGGAGGCAGGACAGAGGGGAGTGCAGGAGAAAGCTATAGCAAGCTGGGGAAAGAACTTTGGGAAATCGGAGGAGGCAGGACAGAGGGGAATCCAATAGAAAGCTATCACACACTAGGGAAAGAACTTCGGGAGATCTGAGGACTCAGGACGGAGGGGAATTCAGGCGAAAGCTATCACACACTGGGGGAAAGAAGTTTGGGAGATGGGGGAGGCAGGACAGAGGGGAATCCAGGAGAAAGCTATAGCAAACTGGGGAAAGAACTTTGGGAAATCTGAGGAGGCAGGACAGATGGGAAATCAATAGAAAGCTATCACACGCTAGGGAAAGAACTTTTGGAGATCAGAGAAGGCAGGACAGAGGGGAATCCAGTTGGGAGCATCACAAGATGGGGAAAGAAGTTTGGGAGATGGGGGAGGCAGGACAGTGGGGAATCCAGGAGAAAGCTATCGCAGGCTGGGGGAAAATCCTTGGGAGGCCTGAGGAGGTAGAACAGAGGGGAATTCAGAAGAAAGCTATTGCAACGCTGGGGGAAAGAACTTTGGGAGATGGGGGAGGCAGGACAAAGGGGAATCCAGGAGAAAACTATCAAGGAGAAATCTATCCATGCTAGGGAAAGAACTTTGGGAGATCGGAGTAGGCAGGACAGAGGGGAATCCACGAGAAAGCTATAGCAAACTGGGGAAAGAACTTTGGGAAATCGGAGGAGGCAAGATAGAGGGGAAATAATTAGAAAGCTATCACACACTGGGGAAAGAACTTTGGGAGATGAGAGAGGCAGCACAGAGGGGAATCCAGGAGAAAGCTATTGCACGCTGGGGAAAGAACTTTGGGAGGTCGGAGGGGGCAGGACAGAGGGTAATCCAGGAGGGAGCATCACACGCTGGGGGAAAGAACTTTGGGAGATGGGGGAGGCAGGACAGAGGGGAAATCAATAGAAAGCTATCGCACGGTAGGGAAAGAACTTTGGGATGTGGGGGAGGCAGAACAGAGGGGAATTCAATAGAAAGCTATCACACTCTAGGGAAAGAACTTTTGGAGATCTGAGGAGGCAGGACAGAGGGGAATCCAGTAGGGAGCATCACAAGATGGGGAAAGAAGTTTGGGAGATGGGGGAGGCAGGACAGAGGGTAATCCAGGAGAAAGCTATCGCAAGCTTGGGAAAGAACTTTCGGAGATCAGAGGAGGCAGGACAGAGGGGAATCCAGTTGGGAGCATCACAAGATGGGGAAAGAAGTTTGGGAGATGGGGGAGGCAGGACAGAGTGGAATCTCGGAGAAAGCTATAGCAAACTGGGGAAAGAACTTTGGGAGATCGGAGTAGGCAGGACAGAGGGGAGTCCAGGAGAAAGCTATAGCAAGCTGGGGAAAGAACTTTGGGAAATCGGAGTAGGCAGGACAGAGGGGAATCCAGGAGAAATCTATCGCACGCTGGAGAAAGAACTTTGGGAGATTGGAGGAGGCAGGACAGAGGGGAATCCAGGAGAAAGCTGTTGCACGCTGGGGAAAGAACTTTGGGAAATCTGAGGAGGTAGGACAGAGGGGAATCCAGGAGAAATCTATCCAGGAGAAATCTATCGCATGCTAGGGAAAGAACTTTGGGAGATCGCAGTAGGCAGGACGGAGGGGAATCCAGGAGAAATCTATCGCACGCTAGGGAAAGAACTTTGGGAGATCAGAGGAGGCAGGACGGAGGGGAATTCAGGCGAAAGCTATCACACACTGGGGGAAAGAAGTTTGGGAGATGGGGGAGGCAGGACAGAGGGGAATGCAGGAGAAAGCTATAGCAAACTGAGGAAAGAACTTTGGGAAATCGGAGGAGGCAGGACAGAGGGGAATCCAATAGAAAGCTATCACACACTAGGGAAAGAACTTCGGGAGATCTGAGGACTCAGGACGGAGGGGAATTCAGGCGAAAGCTATCACACACTGGGGGAAAGAAGTTTGGGAGATGGGGGAGGCAGGACAGAGGGGAATCCTGGAGAAATCTATAGCAAACTGGCTAAAGAACTTTGGGAAATCGGAGGAGACAGGACAGAGGGGAAATCAATAGAAAGCTATCGTACTCTAGGGAAAGAACTTCGGGAGATCTGAGGACTCAGGACGGAGGGGAATTCAGGCGAAAGCTATAACACACTGGGGGGAAAGAAGTTTGGGAGATGGGGGAGGCAGGACAAAGGGGAATCCAGGAGAAATCTATCAAGGAGAAATCTATCCACGCTAGGGAAAGAACTTTGGGAGATCGGAGTAGGCAGGACAGAGGGGAATCCAGGAGAAAGCTATAGCAAACTGGGGAAAGAACTTTGGGAAATCGGAGGAGGCAAGATAGAGGGGAAATCAATAGAAAGCTATTACACGCTGGGGAAAGAACTTTGGGAGATGAGAGAGGCAGGACAGAGGGGAATCCAGGAGAAAGCTATTGCACGCTGGGGAAAGAACTTTGGGAGGTCGGAGGAGGCAGGACAGAGGGGAATCCAGAAGAAATCTATCGCAAGCTGTGGAAAGAACTTTGGGAGATGGGGGAGGCAGGACAGAGGGGAAATCAATAGAAAGCTATCGCACATTAGGGAAAGAACTTTGGGAGGTGGGGGAGGCAGAACAGAGGGGAATCCAATAGAAAGCTATCACACTCTAGGGAAAGAACTTTGGGAGATCTGAGGAGGCAGGACAGAGGGGAATCCAGGCGAAAGCTATCACACACTGGGGGAAAGAAGTTTGGGAGATGGGGGAGGCAGTACAGAGGGGAATCCAGGAGAAAGCTATAGCAAACTGGGGAAAGAACTTTGGGAAATCGGAGGAGACAGGACAGAGGGGAAATCAATAGAAAGCTATCGTACTCTAGGGAAAGAACTTCGGGAGATCTGAGGACTCAGGACGGAGGGGAATTCAGGCGAAAGCTATAACACACTGGGGGGAAAGAAGTTTGGGAGATGGGGGAGGCAGGACAAAGGGGAATCCAGGAGAAATCTATCCATGCTAGGGAAAGAACTTTGGGAGATCGGAGTAGGCAGGACAGAGGGGAATCCAGGAGGGAGCATCACACGCTGGGGGAAAGAACTTTGGGAGATGGGGGAGGCAGGACAGAGGGGAATCCAGGAGGGAGCATCACAAGATGGGGAAAGAACTTTGGGAGATGGGGGAGGCAGGACAGAGGGGAATCCAATAGAAAGCTATCGTACTCTAGGGAAAGAACTTTCGGAGATATTAGGAGGCAGGACAGAGGGGAATCCAGGAGAAAGCTATAGCAAACTGGGGAAAGAACTTTGGGAAATCGGAGGAGGCAAGTTAGAGGGGAAATCAATAGAAAGCTATCACACACTGGGGAAAGAACTTTGGGAGATGAGAGAGGCAGGACAGAGGGGAATCCAGGAGAAAGCTATTGCACGCTGGGGAAAGAACTTTGGGAGGTCGGAGGAGGCAGGACAGAGGGGAATCCAGGAGGGAGCATCACGTGCTGGGGGAAAGAACTTTGGGAGATGGGGGAGGCAGGACAGAGGGGAAATCAATAGAAAGCTATCGCACGGTAGAGAAAGAACTTTGGGAGGTGGGGGAGGCAGAACAGAGGGGAATCCAATAGAAAGCTATCACACTCTAGGGAAAGAACTTTCGGAGATCAGAGGAGGCAGGACAGAGGGGAATCCAGTAGGGAGCATCACAAGATGGGGAAAGAACTTTGGGAGATGGGGGAGGCAGGACATAGGGTAATCCAGGAGAAAGCTATAGCAAGCTTGGGAAAGAACTTTTGGAGATCAGAGGAGGCAGGACAGAGGGGAATCCAGTTGGGAGCATCACAAGATGGGGCAAGAAGTTTGGGAGATGGGGGAGGCAGGACAAAGGGGAATCCAGGAGAAAACTATCAAGGAGAAATCTATCCATGCTAGGGAAAGAACTTTGGGAGATCGGAGTAGGCAGGACAGAGGGGAATCCAGGAGAAAGCTATAGCAAACTGGGGAAAGAACTTTGGGAAATCGGAGGAGGCAAGATAGAGGGGAAATCAATAGAAAGCTATCACACACTGGGGAAAGAACTTTGGGAGATGAGAGAGGCAGGACAGAGGGGAATCCAGGAGAAAGCTATTGCACGCTGGGGAAAGAACTTTGGGAGGTCGGAGGAGGCAGGACAGAGGGGAATCCAGGAGAAAGCTATAGCAAACTGGGGAAAGAACTTTGGGAAATCGGAGGAGGCAGGACAGAGGGAAAATCAATAGAAAGCTATCACACGCTAGGGAAAGAACTTTGGGAGATCGGAGTAGGCAGGACAGAGGGGAATCCAGGAGAAAGCTATAGCAAGCTGGGGAAAGAACTTTGGGAAATCGGAGGAGGCAGGACAGAGGGGAATCCAGGAGAAATCTATCCAGGAGAAATCTATCGCACTCTAGGGAAAGAACTTTGGGAGATCGCAGTAGGCAGGACAGAGGGGAATCCAGGAGAAATCTATCGCACGCTGGAGAAAGAACTTTGGGAGATCTGAGGAGGCAGGACAGAGGGGAAATCAATAGAAACCTATCGCACTCTAGGGAAAGAACTTTCGGAGATCAGAGGAGGCAGGACAGAGGGGAATCCAGTTGGGAGCATCACAAGATGGGGCAAGAAGTTTGGGAGATGGGGGAGGCAGGACAGAGGGGAATCGAGGAGAAATTTATAGCAAGCTGGGGAAAGAACTTTGGGAAATCGGAGTAGGCAGGACAGAGGGGAATCCAATAGAAAGCTATCACACACTAGGGAAAGAACTTTGGGATGTGGGGGAGGCAGGACAGAGGGTAATCCAGGAGAAAGCTATCGCAAGCTTGGGAAAGAACTTTCGGAGAATGAGGAGGCAGGACAGAGGGGAATCCAGTTGGGAGCATCGCAAGATGGGGAAAGAAGTATGGGAGATGGGGGAGGCAGGAAAGAGGGGAATCCAGGAGAAAGTTATAGCAAACGGGAAAGAACTTTGGGAAATCGTAGGAGGCAGGACAGAGGGGAAATCTATAGAAAGCTATCACACGCTAGGGAAAGAACTTTCGGAGATCAGAGGAGGCAGGACAGAGGGGAATCCAGTTGGGAGCATCACAAGATGGGGAAAGAAGTTTGGGAGATGGGGGAGGCAGGACAGAGGGGAGTGCAGGAGAAAGCTATAGCAAGCTGGGGAAAGAACTTTGGGAAATCGGAGGAGGCAGGACAGAGGGGAATCCAATAGAAAGCTATCACACACTAGGGAAAGAACTTCGGGAGATCTGAGGACTCAGGACGGAGGGGAATTCAGGCGAAAGCTATCACACACTGGGGGAAAGAAGTTTGGGAGATGGGGGAGGCAGGACAGAGGGGAATCCAGGAGAAAGCTATAGCAAACTGGGGAAAGAACTTTGGGAAATCTGAGGAGGCAGGACAGATGGGAAATCAATAGAAAGCTATCACACGCTAGGGAAAGAACTTTTGGAGATCAGAGGAGGCAGGACAGAGGGGAATCCAGTTGGGAGCATCACAAGATGGGGAAAGAAGTTTGGGAGATGGGGGAGGCAGGACAGTGGGGAATCCAGGAGAAAGCTATCGCAGGCTGGGGGAAAATCCTTGGGAGGCCTGAGGAGGTAGAACAGAGGGGAATTCAGAAGAAAGCTATTGCAACGCTGGGGGAAAGAACTTTGGGAGATGGGGGAGGCAGGACAAAGGGGAATCCAGGAGAAAACTATCAAGGAGAAATCTATCCATGCTAGGGAAAGAACTTTGGGAGATCGGAGTAGGCAGGACAGAGGGGAATCCACGAGAAAGCTATAGCAAACTGGGGAAAGAACTTTGGGAAATCGGAGGAGGCAAGATAGAGGGGAAATAATTAGAAAGCTATCACACACTGGGGAAAGAACTTTGGGAGATGAGAGAGGCAGCACAGAGGGGAATCCAGGAGAAAGCTATTGCACGCTGGGGAAAGAACTTTGGGAGGTCGGAGGGGGCAGGACAGAGGGTAATCCAGGAGGGAGCATCACACGCTGGGGGAAAGAACTTTGGGAGATGGGGGAGGCAGGACAGAGGGGAAATCAATAGAAAGCTATCGCACGGTAGGGAAAGAACTTTGGGATGTGGGGGAGGCAGAACAGAGGGGAATTCAATAGAAAGCTATCACACTCTAGGGAAAGAACTTTTGGAGATCTGAGGAGGCAGGACAGAGGGGAATCCAGTAGGGAGCATCACAAGATGGGGAAAGAAGTTTGGGAGATGGGGGAGGCAGGACAGAGGGTAATCCAGGAGAAAGCTATCGCAAGCTTGGGAAAGAACTTTCGGAGATCAGAGGAGGCAGGACAGAGGGGAATCCAGTTGGGAGCATCACAAGATGGGGAAAGAAGTTTGGGAGATGGGGGAGGCAGGACAGAGTGGAATCTCGGAGAAAGCTATAGCAAACTGGGGAAAGAACTTTGGGAGATCGGAGTAGGCAGGACAGAGGGGAGTCCAGGAGAAAGCTATAGCAAGCTGGGGAAAGAACTTTGGGAAATCGGAGTAGGCAGGACAGAGGGGAATCCAGGAGAAATCTATCGCACGCTGGAGAAAGAACTTTGGGAGATTGGAGGAGGCAGGACAGAGGGGAATCCAGGAGAAAGCTGTTGCACGCTGGGGAAAGAACTTTGGGAAATCTGAGGAGGTAGGACAGAGGGGAATCCAGGAGAAATCTATCCAGGAGAAATCTATCGCATGCTAGGGAAAGAACTTTGGGAGATCGCAGTAGGCAGGACGGAGGGGAATCCAGGAGAAATCTATCGCACGCTAGGGAAAGAACTTTGGGAGATCAGAGGAGGCAGGACGGAGGGGAATTCAGGCGAAAGCTATCACACACTGGGGGAAAGAAGTTTGGGAGATGGGGGAGGCAGGACAGAGGGGAATGCAGGAGAAAGCTATAGCAAACTGAGGAAAGAACTTTGGGAAATCGGAGGAGGCAGGACAGAGGGGAATCCAATAGAAAGCTATCACACACTAGGGAAAGAACTTCGGGAGATCTGAGGACTCAGGACGGAGGGGAATTCAGGCGAAAGCTATCACACACTGGGGGAAAGAAGTTTGGGAGATGGGGGAGGCAGGACAGAGGGGAATCCAGGAGAAATCTATAGCAAACTGGCTAAAGAACTTTGGGAAATCGGAGGAGACAGGACAGAGGGGAAATCAATAGAAAGCTATCGCACATTAGGGAAAGAACTTCGGGAGATCTGAGGACTCAGGACGGAGGGGAATTCAGGCGAAAGCTATAACACACTGGGGGGAAAGAAGTTTGGGAGATGGGGGAGGCAGGACAAAGGGGAATCCAGGAGAAATCTATCAAGGAGAAATCTATCCACGCTAGGGAAAGAACTTTGGGAGATCGGAGTAGGCAGGACAGAGGGGAATCCAGGAGAAAGCTATAGCAAACTGGGGAAAGAACTTTGGGAAATCGGAGGAGGCAAGATAGAGGGGAAATCAATAGAAAGCTATTACACGCTGGGGAAAGAACTTTGGGAGATGAGAGAGGCAGGACAGAGGGGAATCCAGGAGAAAGCTATTGCACGCTGGGGAAAGAACTTTGGGAGGTCGGAGGAGGCAGGACAGAGGGGAATCCAGAAGAAATCTATCGCAAGCTGTGGAAAGAACTTTGGGAGATGGGGGAGGCAGGACAGAGGGGAAATCAATAGAAAGCTATCGCACATTAGGGAAAGAACTTTGGGAGGTGGGGGAGGCAGAACAGAGGGGAATCCAATAGAAAGCTATCACACTCTAGGGAAAGAACTTTCGGAGATCAGAGGAGGCAGGACAGAGGGGAATCCAGTAGGGAGCATCACAAGATGGGGAAAGAACTTTGGGAGATGGGGGAGGCAGGACATAGGGTAATCCAGGAGAAAGCTATAGCAAGCTTGGGAAAGAACTTTTGGAGATCAGAGGAGGCAGGACAGAGGGGAATCCAGTTGGGAGCATCACAAGATGGGGCAAGAAGTTTGGGAGATGGGGGAGGCAGGACAAAGGGGAATCCAGGAGAAAACTATCAAGGAGAAATCTATCCATGCTAGGGAAAGAACTTTGGGAGATCGGAGTAGGCAGGACAGAGGGGAATCCAGGAGAAAGCTATAGCAAACTGGGGAAAGAACTTTGGGAAATCGGAGGAGGCAAGATAGAGGGGAAATCAATAGAAAGCTATCACACACTGGGGAAAGAACTTTGGGAGATGAGAGAGGCAGGACAGAGGGGAATCCAGGAGAAAGCTATTGCACGCTGGGGAAAGAACTTTGGGAGGTCGGAGGAGGCAGGACAGAGGGGAATCCAGGAGAAAGCTATAGCAAACTGGGGAAAGAACTTTGGGAAATCGGAGGAGGCAGGACAGAGGGAAAATCAATAGAAAGCTATCACACGCTAGGGAAAGAACTTTGGGAGATCGGAGTAGGCAGGACAGAGGGGAATCCAGTAGAAAGCTATAGCAAGCTGGGGAAAGAACTTTGGGAAATCGGAGGAGGCAGGACAGAGGGGAATCCAGGAGAAATCTATCCAGGAGAAATCTATCGCACTCTAGGGAAAGAACTTTGGGAGATCGCAGTAGGCAGGACAGAGGGGAATCCAGGAGAAATCTATCGCACGCTGGAGAAAGAACTTTGGGAGATCTGAGGAGGCAGGACAGAGGGGAAATCAATAGAAACCTATCGCACTCTAGGGAAAGAACTTTCGGAGATCAGAGGAGGCAGGACAGAGGGGAATCCAGTTGGGAGCATCACAAGATGGGGCAAGAAGTTTGGGAGATGGGGGAGGCAGGACAGAGGGGAATCGAGGAGAAATTTATAGCAAGCTGGGGAAAGAACTTTGGGAAATCGGAGTAGGCAGGACAGAGGGGAATCCAATAGAAAGCTATCACACACTAGGGAAAGAACTTTGGGATGTGGGGGAGGCAGGACAGAGGGTAATCCAGGAGAAAGCTATCGCAAGCTTGGGAAAGAACTTTCGGAGAATGAGGAGGCAGGACAGAGGGGAATCCAGTTGGGAGCATCGCAAGATGGGGAAAGAAGTATGGGAGATGGGGGAGGCAGGAAAGAGGGGAATCCAGGAGAAAGTTATAGCAAACGGGAAAGAACTTTGGGAAATCGGAGGAGGCAGGACAGAGGGGAAATCTATAGAAAGCTATCACACGCTAGGGAAAGAACTTTCGGAGATCAGAGGAGGCAGGACAGAGGGGAATCCAGTTGGGAGCATCACAAGATGGGGAAAGAAGTTTGGGAGATGGGGGAGGCAGGACAGAGGGGAGTGCAGGAGAAAGCTATAGCAAGCTGGGGAAAGAACTTTGGGAAATCGGAGGAGGCAGGACAGAGGGGAATCCAATAGAAAGCTATCACACACTAGGGAAAGAACTTCGGGAGATCTGAGGACTCAGGACGGAGGGGAATTCAGGCGAAAGCTATCACACACTGGGGGAAAGAAGTTTGGGAGATGGGGGAGGCAGGACAGAGGGGAATCCAGGAGAAAGCTATAGCAAACTGGGGAAAGAACTTTGGGAAATCTGAGGAGGCAGGACAGATGGGAAATCAATAGAAAGCTATCACACGCTAGGGAAAGAACTTTTGGAGATCAGAGGAGGCAGGACAGAGGGGAATCCAGTTGGGAGCATCACAAGATGGGGAAAGAAGTTTGGGAGATGGGGGAGGCAGGACAGTGGGGAATCCAGGAGAAAGCTATCGCAGGCTGGGGGAAAATCCTTGGGAGGCCTGAGGAGGTAGAACAGAGGGGAATTCAGAAGAAAGCTATTGCAACGCTGGGGGAAAGAACTTTGGGAGATGGGGGAGGCAGGACAAAGGGGAATCCAGGAGAAAACTATCAAGGAGAAATCTATCCATGCTAGGGAAAGAACTTTGGGAGATCGGAGTAGGCAGGACAGAGGGGAATCCACGAGAAAGCTATAGCAAACTGGGGAAAGAACTTTGGGAAATCGGAGGAGGCAAGATAGAGGGGAAATAATTAGAAAGCTATCACACACTGGGGAAAGAACTTTGGGAGATGAGAGAGGCAGCACAGAGGGGAATCCAGGAGAAAGCTATTGCACGCTGGGGAAAGAACTTTGGGAGGTCGGAGGGGGCAGGACAGAGGGTAATCCAGGAGGGAGCATCACACGCTGGGGGAAAGAACTTTGGGAGATGGGGGAGGCAGGACAGAGGGGAAATCAATAGAAAGCTATCGCACGGTAGGGAAAGAACTTTGGGATGTGGGGGAGGCAGAACAGAGGGGAATTCAATAGAAAGCTATCACACTCTAGGGAAAGAACTTTTGGAGATCTGAGGAGGCAGGACAGAGGGGAATCCAGTAGGGAGCATCACAAGATGGGGAAAGAAGTTTGGGAGATGGGGGAGGCAGGACAGAGGGTAATCCAGGAGAAAGCTATCGCAAGCTTGGGAAAGAACTTTCGGAGATCAGAGGAGGCAGGACAGAGGGGAATCCAGTTGGGAGCATCACAAGATGGGGAAAGAAGTTTGGGAGATGGGGGAGGCAGGACAGAGTGGAATCTCGGAGAAAGCTATAGCAAACTGGGGAAAGAACTTTGGGAGATCGGAGTAGGCAGGACAGAGGGGAGTCCAGGAGAAAGCTATAGCAAGCTGGGGAAAGAACTTTGGGAAATCGGAGTAGGCAGGACAGAGGGGAATCCAGGAGAAATCTATCGCACGCTGGAGAAAGAACTTTGGGAGATTGGAGGAGGCAGGACAGAGGGGAATCCAGGAGAAAGCTGTTGCACGCTGGGGAAAGAACTTTGGGAAATCTGAGGAGGTAGGACAGAGGGGAATCCAGGAGAAATCTATCCAGGAGAAATCTATCGCATGCTAGGGAAAGAACTTTGGGAGATCGCAGTAGGCAGGACGGAGGGGAATCCAGGAGAAATCTATCGCACGCTAGGGAAAGAACTTTGGGAGATCAGAGGAGGCAGGACGGAGGGGAATTCAGGCGAAAGCTATCACACACTGGGGGAAAGAAGTTTGGGAGATGGGGGAGGCAGGACAGAGGGGAATGCAGGAGAAAGCTATAGCAAACTGAGGAAAGAACTTTGGGAAATCGGAGGAGGCAGGACAGAGGGGAATCCAATAGAAAGCTATCACACACTAGGGAAAGAACTTCGGGAGATCTGAGGACTCAGGACGGAGGGGAATTCAGGCGAAAGCTATCACACACTGGGGGAAAGAAGTTTGGGAGATGGGGGAGGCAGGACAGAGGGGAATCCAGGAGAAATCTATAGCAAACTGGCTAAAGAACTTTGGGAAATCGGAGGAGACAGGACAGAGGGGAAATCAATAGAAAGCTATCGTACTCTAGGGAAAGAACTTCGGGAGATCTGAGGACTCAGGACGGAGGGGAATTCAGGCGAAAGCTATAACACACTGGGGGGAAAGAAGTTTGGGAGATGGGGGAGGCAGGACAAAGGGGAATCCAGGAGAAATCTATCAAGGAGAAATCTATCCACGCTAGGGAAAGAACTTTGGGAGATCGGAGTAGGCAGGACAGAGGGGAATCCAGGAGAAAGCTATAGCAAACTGGGGAAAGAACTTTGGGAAATCGGAGGAGGCAAGATAGAGGGGAAATCAATAGAAAGCTATTACACGCTGGGGAAAGAACTTTGGGAGATGAGAGAGGCAGGACAGAGGGGAATCCAGGAGAAAGCTATTGCACGCTGGGGAAAGAACTTTGGGAGGTCGGAGGAGGCAGGACAGAGGGGAATCCAGAAGAAATCTATCGCAAGCTGTGGAAAGAACTTTGGGAGATGGGGGAGGCAGGACAGAGGGGAAATCAATAGAAAGCTATCGCACATTAGGGAAAGAACTTTGGGAGGTGGGGGAGGCAGAACAGAGGGGAATCCAATAGAAAGCTATCACACTCTAGGGAAAGAACTTTGGGAGATCTGAGGAGGCAGGACAGAGGGGAATCCAGGCGAAAGCTATCACACACTGGGGGAAAGAAGTTTGGGAGATGGGGGAGGCAGTACAGAGGGGAATCCAGGAGAAAGCTATAGCAAACTGGGGAAAGAACTTTGGGAAATCGGAGGAGACAGGACAGAGGGGAAATCAATAGAAAGCTATCATACTCTAGGGAAAGAACTTCGGGAGATCTGAGGACTCAGGACGGAGGGGAATTCAGGCGAAAGCTATAACACACTGGGGGGAAAGAAGTTTGGGAGATGGGGGAGGCAGGACAAAGGGGAATCCAGGAGAAATCTATCCATGCTAGGGAAAGAACTTTGGGAGATCGGAGTAGGCAGGACAGAGGGGAATCCAGGAGGGAGCATCACACGCTGGGGGAAAGAACTTTGGGAGATGGGGGAGGCAGGACAGAGGGGAATCCAGGAGGGAGCATCACAAGATGGGGAAAGAACTTTGGGAGATGGGGGAGGCAGGACAGAGGGGAATCCAATAGAAAGCTATCGTACTCTAGGGAAAGAACTTTCGGAGATATTAGGAGGCAGGACAGAGGGGAATCCAGGAGAAAGCTATAGCAAACTGGGGAAAGAACTTTGGGAAATCGGAGGAGGCAAGTTAGAGGGGAAATCAATAGAAAGCTATCACACACTGGGGAAAGAACTTTGGGAGATGAGAGAGGCAGGACAGAGGGGAATCCAGGAGAAAGCTATTGCACGCTGGGGAAAGAACTTTGGGAGGTCGGAGGAGGCAGGACAGAGGGGAATCCAGGAGGGAGCATCACGTGCTGGGGGAAAGAACTTTGGGAGATGGGGGAGGCAGGACAGAGGGGAAATCAATAGAAAGCTATCGCACGGTAGAGAAAGAACTTTGGGAGGTGGGGGAGGCAGAACAGAGGGGAATCCAATAGAAAGCTATCACACTCTAGGGAAAGAACTTTCGGAGATCAGAGGAGGCAGGACAGAGGGGAATCCAGTAGGGAGCATCACAAGATGGGGAAAGAACTTTGGGAGATGGGGGAGGCAGGACATAGGGTAATCCAGGAGAAAGCTATAGCAAGCTTGGGAAAGAACTTTTGGAGATCAGAGGAGGCAGGACAGAGGGGAATCCAGTTGGGAGCATCACAAGATGGGGCAAGAAGTTTGGGAGATGGGGGAGGCAGGACAAAGGGGAATCCAGGAGAAAACTATCAAGGAGAAATCTATCCATGCTAGGGAAAGAACTTTGGGAGATCGGAGTAGGCAGGACAGAGGGGAATCCAGGAGAAAGCTATAGCAAACTGGGGAAAGAACTTTGGGAAATCGGAGGAGGCAAGATAGAGGGGAAATCAATAGAAAGCTATCACACACTGGGGAAAGAACTTTGGGAGATGAGAGAGGCAGGACAGAGGGGAATCCAGGAGAAAGCTATTGCACGCTGGGGAAAGAACTTTGGGAGGTCGGAGGAGGCAGGACAGAGGGGAATCCAGGAGAAAGCTATAGCAAACTGGGGAAAGAACTTTGGGAAATCGGAGGAGGCAGGACAGAGGGAAAATCAATAGAAAGCTATCACACGCTAGGGAAAGAACTTTGGGAGATCGGAGTAGGCAGGACAGAGGGGAATCCAGGAGAAAGCTATAGCAAGCTGGGGAAAGAACTTTGGGAAATCGGAGGAGGCAGGACAGAGGGGAATCCAGGAGAAATCTATCCAGGAGAAATCTATCGCACTCTAGGGAAAGAACTTTGGGAGATCGCAGTAGGCAGGACAGAGGGGAATCCAGGAGAAATCTATCGCACGCTGGAGAAAGAACTTTGGGAGATCTGAGGAGGCAGGACAGAGGGGAAATCAATAGAAACATATCGCACTCTAGGGAAAGAACTTTCGGAGATCAGAGGAGGCAGGACAGAGGGGAATCCAGTTGGGAGCATCACAAGATGGGGCAAGAAGTTTGGGAGATGGGGGAGGCAGGACAGAGGGGAATCGAGGAGAAATTTATAGCAAGCTGGGGAAAGAACTTTGGGAAATCGGAGTAGGCAGGACAGAGGGGAATCCAGGAGAAATCTATCGCACGCTAGGGAAAGAACTTTGGGAGATCGCAGTAGGCAGGACAGAGGGGAATCCAGGAGAAAGCTATAGCAAGCTGGGGAAAGAACTTTGGGAAATCGGAGGAGGCAGGGCAGAGGGGAATCCAGGAGAAAGCTGTTGCACGCTGGGGAAAGAACTTTGGGAGATCTGAGGAGGCAGGACAGAGGGGAATCCAGGAGAAAGCTGTTGCACGCTGGGGAAAGAACTTTGGGAGATCTGAGGAGGCAGGACAGAGGGGAATCAAGGAGAAAGCTATCACACGGAGGGAAAGAACTTTGGGAGATCGGAGTAGGCAGGACAGAGGGGAATCCAGGAGAAATCTATCGCAAGCTGGGGAAAGAACTTTGGGAGATGGGGGAGACAGGACAGAGGGTAATCCAGGAGAAAGCTATCGCAAGCTGGGGAAAGAACTTTGGGAGATCTGAGGTGGCAGGACAGAGGGGAATCCAGGTGGGAGCATCACAGGATGGCGAAAGAACTTTGGGAGATGGGGGAGGCAGGACTGTGGGGAATTCAGAAGAAAGCTATCGCAGGCTGGGGGAAAATCTTTGGGAGACCTGAGGAGATAGAACAGAGGGGAATTCAAAAGAAAGCTATTGAAACGCTGGGGAAAGAACTTTGGGAGATGGGGGAGGCAGGACAGAGGGAAATCCAGGAGAAAGCTATAGCAAACTGGGGAAAGAACTTTGGGAGGTCGGAGGAGGCAGGACAGAGGGTAATGCAGGAGAAAGCTATCGCAAGCTGGGGAAAGAACTTTGGGAGATCTGAGGAGGCAGGACAGAGGGGAATCCAGGAGGGAGCATCACAGGATGGGGAAAGAACTTTGGGAGATGGGGGAGGCAGGACAGAGGGGAATCCAGTTGGGAGCATCGCAAGATGGGGAAAGAAGTTTGGGAGATGGGGGAGGCAGGACAGAGGGGAATCCAGGAGAAAGCTATAGCAAACTGGGGAAAGAACTTTGGGAAATCGGAGGAGGCAGGACAGAGGGGAAATAAATAGAAAGCTATCACACGCTAGGGAAAGAACTTTGGGAGATCGGAGTAGGCAGGACAGAGGGGAATCCAGGAGAAAGCTATAGCAAGCTGGGGAAAGAACTTTGGGAAATTGGAGGAGGCAGGACAGAGGGGAATCCAATAGAAAGCTATCACACGCTAGGGAAAGAACTTTGGGAGATCGGAGTAGGCAGGACAGAGGGGAATCCAGGAGAAATCTATCGCAAGCTGGGGAAAGAACTTTGGGAGATGGGGGAGGCAGGACTGTGGGGAATTCAGAAGAAAGCTATCGCAGGCTGGGGGAAAATCTTTGGGAGACCTGAGGAGATAGAAAAGAGGGGAATTCAGAAGAAAGCTATTGAAACGCTGGGGAAAGAACTTTGGGAGATGGGGGAGGCAGGACAGAGGGTAATCCAGAAGAAATCTATCGCAAGCTGGGGAAAGAACTTTGGGAGATCTGAGGAGGCAGGACAGAGGGGAATCCAGGAGGGAGCATCACAAGATGGGGAAAGAACTTTGGGAGATGGGGGAGGCAGGACAGAGGGGAATCCAGGAGGGAGCATCACAAGATGGGGAAAGAACTTTGGGAGATGGGGGAGGCAGGACATAGGGTAATCCAGGAGAAAGCTATCGCAAGCTTGGGAAAGAACTTTCGGAGATCAGAGGAGGCAGGACAGAGGGGAATCCAGTTGGGAGCATCACAAGATGGGGCAAGAAGTTTGGGAGATGGGGGAGGCAGGACAGAGGGGAAATCAATAGAAAGCTATCGCACAGTAGGGAAAGAACTTTGGGAGGTGGGGGAGGCAGAAAAGAGGGGAATCCAATAGAAAGCTATCACACTCTAGGGAAAGAACTTTCGGAGATCTGAGGAGGCAGGACAGAGGGGAATCCAGGAGAAAGCTATCGCACGGTAGGGAAAGAAGTTTGGGAGATGGGGGAGGCAGGACAGAGGGGAATCTAGGAGAAAGCTATAGCAAACTGGGGAAAGAACTTTGGGAAATCAGAGGAGGCTGGACAGAGGGGAAATCAATAGAAACCTATCGCACTCTAGGGAAAGAACTTTCGGAGATCTGAGGAGGCAGGACAGAGGGGAATCCAGTTGGGAGCATCACAAGATGGGGCAAGAAGTTTGGGAGATGGGGGAGGCAGGACAGAGGGGAATCGAGGAGAAATTTATAGCAAGCTGGGGAAAGAACTTTGGGAAATCGGAGTAGGCAGGACAGAGGGGAATCCAGGAGAAATCTATCGCACGCTAGGGAAAGAACTTTGGGAGATCGCAGTAGGCAGGACAGAGGGGAATCCAGGAGAAAGCTATAGCAAGCTGGGGAAAGAACTTTGGGAAATCGGAGGAGGCAGGGCAGAGGGGAATCCAGGAGGGAGCATCACAGGATGGGGAAAGAAGTTTGGGAGATGGGGGAGGCAGGACAGAGGGGAATCCAGGAGAAAGCTATAGCAAACTGGGGAAAGAACTTTGGGAAATCGGAGGAGGCAGGACAGAGGGGAAATCAATAGAAAGCTATCACACGCTAGGGAAAGAACTTTGGGAGATCGGAGTAGGCAGGACAGAGGGGAATCTAGGAGAAAGCTATAGCAAACTGGGGAAAGAACTTTGGGAAATCGGAGGAGGCAGGACAGAGGGGAATCCAATAGAAAGCTATAGTACTCTAGGGAAAGAACTTTCGGAGATATGAGGAGGCAGGACAGAGGGGAATCCAGGAGAAAGCTATAGCAAACTGGGGGGAAATCCTTGGGAGGCCTGAGGAGGTAGAACAGAGGCGAATTCAGAAGAAAGCTATTGCAACGCTGGGGGAAAGAACTTTGGGAGATGGGGGAGGCAGGACAGAGGGGAATCCAGGAGGGAGCATCACAAGATGGGGAAAGAACTTTGGGAGATGGGGGAGGCAGGACAGAGAGTAATCCAGGAGAAAGCTATCGCAAGCTGGGGAAAGAACTTTGGGAAATCGGAGGAGGCAAGATAGAGGGGAAATCAATAGAAAGCTATCACACACTGGGGAAAGAACTTTGGGAGATGAGAGAGGCAGGACAGAGGGGAATCCAGGAGAAAGCTATAGCAAACTGGGGAAAGAACTTTGGGAGATCTGAGGAGGCAGGACAGAGGGGAATCCAGGAGGGAGCATCACAGGATGGCTAAAGAACTTTGGGAGATGGGGGAGGCAGGACTGTGGGGAATTCAGAAGAAAGCTATCGCAGGCTGGGGGAAAATCTTTGGGAGACCTGAGGAGATAGAACAGAGGGGAATTCAGAAGAAAGCTATTGAAACGCTGGGGAAAGAACTTTGGGAGATGGGGGAGGCAGGACAGAGGGTAATCCAGAAGAAATCTATCGCAAGCTGGGGAAAGAACTTTGGGAGATCTGAGGAGGCAGGACAGAGGGGAATCCAGGAGGGAGCATCACAAGATGGGGAAAGAACTTTGGGAGATGGGGGAGGCAGGACAGAGGGGAATCCAGTTGGGAGCATCGCAAGATGGGGAAAGAAGTTTGGGAGATATGAGGAGGCAGGACAGAGGGGAATCCAGGAGAAAGCTATAGCAAACTGGGGAAAGAACTTTGGGAAATCGGAGGAGGCAGGACAGAGGGGAATCCAGGAGAAACCTATAGCAAGCTGGGGAAAGAACTTTGGGAGATGGGGGAGGCAGGACAGAGGGGAATCCAATAGAAAGCTATCGTACTCTAGGGAAAGAACTTTCGGAGATCTGAGGAGGCAGGACAGAGGGGAATCCAGTTGGGAGCATCGCAAGATGGGGAAAGAAGTTTGGGAGATGGGGGAGGCAGGACAGAGGGGAATCCAGGAGAAAGCTATAGCAAACTGGGGAAAGAACTTTGGGAAATCGGAGGAGGCAGGACAGAGGGGAAATAAATAGAAAGCTATCACACGCTAGGGAAAGAACTTTGGGAGATCAGAGTAGGCAGGACAGAGGGGAATCCAGGAGAAAGCTATAGCAAGCTGGGGAAAGAACTTTGGGAAATTGGAGGAGGCAGGACAGAGGGGAATCCAATAGAAAGCTATCACACGCTAGGGAAAGAACTTTGGGAGATGGGGGAGGCAGGACAGAGGGGAATCCAGGAGAAAGCTATAGCAAACTGGGGAAAGAACTTTGGGAAATTGGAGGAGGCAGGACAGAGGGGAATCCAATAGAAAGCTATCGTACTCTAGGGAAAGAACTTTCGGAGATATGAGGAGGCAGGACAGAGGGGAATCCAGGAGAAAGCTATAGCAAACGGGGAAAACCCTTGGGAGGCCTGAGGAGGTAGAACAGAGGCGAATTCATAAGAAAGCTATTGCAACGCTGGGGGAAAGAACTTTGGGAGATGGGGGAGGCAGGACAGAGGGGAATCCAATAGAAAGCTATCGTACTCTAGGGAAAGAACTTTCGGAGATATGAGGAGGCAGGACAGACGGGAATCCAGGAGAAAGCTATAGCAATCTGGGGAAAGAACTTTGGGAAATCGGAGGAGGCAAGATAGAGGGAAAATCAATAGAAAGCTATCTCACACTGGGGAAAGAACTTTGGGAGGTCGGAGGAGGCAGGACAGAGGGGAATCCAGGAGGGAGCATCACATGCTGGGGGAAAGAACTTTGGGAGATGGGGGAGGCAGGACAGAGGGGAAATCAATAGAAAGCTATCGCACGGTAGGGAAAGAACTTTCGGAGATCTGAGGAGGCAGGACAGAGGGGAATCCAGGAGAAAGCTATCGCACGGTAGGGAAAGAAGTTTGGGAGATGGGGGAGGCAGGACAGAGGGGAATCCAGGAGAAAGCTATAGCAAACTGGGGAAAGAACTTTGGGAAATCGGAGGAGGCAGGACAGAGGGGAAATCAATAGAAAGCTATCACACGCTAGGGAAAGAACTTTGGGAGATCGGAGTAGGCAGGACAGAGGGGAATCTAGGAGAAAGCTATAGCAAACTGGGGAAAGAACTTTGGGAAATCGGAGGAGGCAGGACAGAGGGGAATCCAATAGAAAGCTATAGTACTCTAGGGAAAGAACTTTCGGAGATATGAGGAGGCAGGACAGAGGGGAATCCAGGAGAAAGCTATAGCAAACTGGGGGGAAATCCTTGGGAGGCCTGAGGAGGTAGAACAGAGGCGAATTCAGAAGAAAGCTATTGCAACGCTGGGGGAAAGAACTTTGGGAGATGGGGGAGGCAGGACAGAGGGGAATCCAGGAGGGAGCATCACAAGATGGGGAAAGAACTTTGGGAGATGGGGGAGGCAGGACAGAGAGTAATCCAGGAGAAAGCTATCGCAAGCTGGGGAAAGAACTTTGGGAAATCGGAGGAGGCAAGATAGAGGGGAAATCAATAGAAAGCTATCACACACTGGGGAAAGAACTTTGGGAGATGAGAGAGGCAGGACAGAGGGGAATCCAGGAGAAAGCTATTGCACGCTGCGGAAAGAACTTTGGGAGGTCGGAGGAGGCAGGACAGAGGGGAATCCAGGAGGGAGCATCACATGCTGGGGGAAAGAACTTTGGGAGATGGGGGAGGCAGGACAGAGGGGAATCCAGGAGGGAGCATCACAGGATGGCTAAAGAACTTTGGGAGATGGGGGAGGCAGGACTGTGGGGAATTCAGAAGAAAGCTATCGCAGGCTGGGGGAAAATCTTTGGGAGACCTGAGGAGATAGAACAGAGGGGAATTCAGAAGAAAGCTATTGAAACGCTGGGGAAAGAACTTTGGGAGATGGGGGAGGCAGGACAGAGGGGAATCCAGGAGGGAGCATCACAAGATGGGGAAAGAACTTTGGGAGATGGGGGAGGCAGGACAGAGGGGAATCCAGTTGGGAGCATCGCAAGATGGGGAAAGAAGTTTGGGAGATATGAGGAGGCAGGACAGAGGGGAATCCAGGAGAAAGCTATAGCAAACTGGGGAAAGAACTTTGGGAAATCGGAGGAGGCAGGACAGAGGGGAATCCAGGAGAAACCTATAGCAAGCTGGGGAAAGAACTTTGGGAGATGGGGGAGGCAGGACAGAGGGGAATCCAATAGAAAGCTATCGTACTCTAGGGAAAGAACTGTCGGAGATCTGAGGAGGCAGGACAGAGGGGAATCCAGTTGGGAGCATCGCAAGATGGGGAAAGAAGTTTGGGAGATGGGGGAGGCAGGACAGAGGGGAATCCAGGAGAAAGCTATAGCAAACTGGGGAAAGAACTTTGGGAAATCGGAGGAGGCAGGACAGAGGGGAAATAAATAGAAAGCTATCACACGCTAGGGAAAGAACTTTGGGAGATCAGAGTAGGCAGGACAGAGGGGAATCCAGGAGAAAGCTATAGCAAGCTGGGGAAAGAACTTTGGGAAATTGGAGGAGGCAGGACAGAGGGGAATCCAATAGAAAGCTATCACACGCTAGGGAAAGAACTTTGGGAGATGGGGGAGGCAGGACAGAGGGGAATCCAGGAGAAAGCTATAGCAAACTGGGGAAAGAACTTTGGGAAATTGGAGGAGGCAGGACAGAGGGGAATCCAATAGAAAGCTATCGTACTCTAGGGAAAGAACTTTCGGAGATATGAGGAGGCAGGACAGAGGGGAATCCAGGAGAAAGCTATAGCAAACTGGGGGAAAACCCTTGGGAGGCCTGAGGAGGTAGAACAGAGGCGAATTCATAAGAAAGCTATTGCAACGCTGGGGGAAAGAACTTTGGGAGATGGGGGAGGCAGGACAGAGGGGAATCCAATAGAAAGCTATCGTACTCTAGGGAAAGAACTTTCGGAGATATGAGGAGGCAGGACAGACGGGAATCCAGGAGAAAGCTATAGCAATCTGGGGAAAGAACTTTGGGAAATCGGAGGAGGCAAGATAGAGGGAAAATCAATAGAAAGCTATCTCACACTGGGGAAAGAACTTTGGGAGGTCGGAGGAGGCAGGACAGAGGGGAATCCAGGAGGGAGCATCACATGCTGGGGGAAAGAACTTTGGGAGATGGGGGAGGCAGGACAGAGGGGAAATCAATAGAAAGCTATCGCACGGTAGGGAAAGAACTTTCGGAGATCTGAGGAGGCAGGACAGAGGGGAATCCAGGAGAAAGCTATCGCACGGTAGGGAAAGAAGTTTGGGAGATGGGGGAGGCAGGACAGAGGGGAATCTAGGAGAAAGCTATAGCAAACTGGGGAAAGAACTTTGGGAAATCAGAGGAGGCTGGACAGAGGGGAAATCAATAGAAACCTATCGCACTCTAGGGAAAGAACTTTCGGAGATCTGAGGAGGCAGGACAGAGGGGAATCCAGTTGGGAGCATCACAAGATGGGGCAAGAAGTTTGGGAGATGGGGGAGGCAGGACAGAGGGGAATCGAGGAGAAATCTACCGCACGCTAGGGAAAGAACTTTGGGAGATCGCAGTAGGCAGGACAGAGGGGAATCCAGGAGAAAGCTATAGCAAGCTGGGGAAAGAACTTTGGGAAATCGGAGGAGGCAGGGCAGAGGGGAATCCAGGAGGGAGCATCACAGGATGGGGAAAGAAGTTTGGGAGATGGGGGAGGCAGGACAGAGGGGAATCCAGGAGAAAGCTATAGCAAACTGGGGAAAGAACTTTGGGAAATCGGAGGAGGCAGGACAGAGGGGAAATCAATAGAAAGCTATCACACGCTAGGGAAAGAACTTTGGGAGATCGGAGTAGGCAGGACAGAGGGGAATCTAGGAGAAAGCTATAGCAAACTGGGGAAAGAACTTTGGGAAATCGGAGGAGGCAGGACAGAGGGGAATCCAATAGAAAGCTATAGTACTCTAGGGAAAGAACTTTCGGAGATATGAGGAGGCAGGACAGAGGGGAATCCAGGAGAAAGCTATAGCAAACTGGGGGGAAATCCTTGGGAGGCCTGAGGAGGTAGAACAGAGGCGAATTCAGAAGAAAGCTATTGCAACGCTGGGGGAAAGAACTTTGGGAGATGGGGGAGGCAGGACAGAGGGGAATCCAGGAGGGAGCATCACAAGATGGGGAAAGAACTTTGGGAGATGGGGGAGGCAGGACAGAGAGTAATCCAGGAGAAAGCTATCGCAAGCTGGGGAAAGAACTTTGGGAAATCGGAGGAGGCAAGATAGAGGGGAAATCAATAGAAAGCTATCACACACTGGGGAAAGAACTTTGGGAGATGAGAGAGGCAGGACAGAGGGGAATCCAGGAGAAAGCTATTGCACGCTGCGGAAAGAACTTTGGGAGGTCGGAGGAGGCAGGACAGAGGGGAATCCAGGAGGGAGCATCACATGCTGGGGGAAAGAACTTTGGGAGATGGGGGAGGCAGGACAGAGGGGAATCCAGGAGAAAGCTATAGCAAACTGGGGAAAGAACTTTGGGAGATCTGAGGAGGCAGGACAGAGGGGAATCCAGGAGGGAGCATCACAGGATGGCTAAAGAACTTTGGGAGATGGGGGAGGCAGGACTGTGGGGAATTCAGAAGAAAGCTATCGCAGGCTGGGGGAAAATCTTTGGGAGACCTGAGGAGATAGAACAGAGGGGAATTCAGAAGAAAGCTATTGAAACGCTGGGGAAAGAACTTTGGGAGATGGGGGAGGCAGGACAGAGGGTAATCCAGAAGAAATCTATCGCAAGCTGGGGAAAGAACTTTGGGAGATCTGAGGAGGCAGGACAGAGGGGAATCCAGGAGGGAGCATCACAAGATGGGGAAAGAACTTTGGGAGATGGGTGAGGCAGGACAGAGGGGAATCCAGTTGGGAGCATCGCAAGATGGGGAAAGAAGTTTGGGAGATATGAGGAGGCAGGACAGAGGGGAATCCAGGAGAAAGCTATAGCAAACTGGGGAAAGAACTTTGGGAAATCGGAGGAGGCAGGACAGAGGGGAATCCAGGAGAAAGCTATAGCAAGCTGGGGAAAGAACTTTGGGAGATGGGGGAGGCAGGACAGAGGGGAATCCAATAGAAAGCTATCGTACTCTAGGGAAAGAACTTTCGGAGATCTGAGGAGGCAGGACAGAGGGGAATCCAGTTGGGAGCATCGCAAGATGGGGAAAGAAGTTTGGGAGATGGGGGAGGCAGGACAGAGGGGAATCCAAGAGAAAGCTATAGCAAACTGGGGAAAGAACTTTGGGAAATCGGAGGAGGCAGGACAGAGGGGAAATAAATAGAAAGCTATCACACGCTAGGGAAAGAACTTTGGGAGATCAGAGTAGGCAGGACAGAGGGGAATCCAGGAGAAAGCTATAGCAAGCTGGGGAAAGAACTTTGGGAAATTGGAGGAGGCAGGACAGAGGGGAATCCAATAGAAAGCTATCACACGCTAGGGAAAGAACTTTGGGAGATGGGGGAGGCAGGACAGAGGGGAATCCAGGAGAAAGCTATAGCAAACTGGGGAAAGAACTTTGGGAAATTGGAGGAGGCAGGACAGAGGGGAATCCAATAGAAAGCTATCGTACTCTAGGGAAAGAACTTTCGGAGATATGAGGAGGCAGGACAGAGGGGAATCCAGGAGAAAGCTATAGCAAACTGGGGGAAAACCCTTGGGAGGCCTGAGGAGGTAGAACAGAGGCTAATTCATAAGAAAGCTATTGCAACGCTGGGGGAAAGAACTTTGGGAGATGGGGGAGGCAGGACAGAGGGGAATCCAATAGAAAGCTATCGTACTCTAGGGAAAGAACTTTCGGAGATATGAGGAGGCAGGACAGACGGGAATCCAGGAGAAAGCTATAGCAATCTGGGGAAAGAACTTTGGGAAATCGGAGGAGGCAAGATAGAGGGAAAATCAATAGAAAGCTATCTCACACTGGGGAAAGAACTTTGGGAGGTCGGAGGAGGCAGGACAGAGGGGAATCCAGGAGGGAGCATCACATGCTGGGGGAAAGAACTTTGGGAGATGGGGGAGGCAGGACAGAGGGGAAATCAATAGAAAGCTATCGCACGGTAGGGAAAGAACTTTGGGAGGTGGGGGAGGCAGAACAGAGGGGAATCCAATAGAAAGCTATCACACTCTAGGGAAAGAACTTTCGGAGATCAGAGGAGGCAGGACAGAGGGGAATCCAGTAGGGAGCATCACAAGATGGGGAAAGAACTTTGGGAGATGGGGGAGGCAGGACAGAGGGGAATCCAATAGAAAGCTATCACACTCTAGGGAAAGAACTTTAGGAGATCAGAGGAGGCAGGACAGAGGGGAATCCAGTTGGGAGCATCACAAGATGGGGCAAGAACTTTGGGAGATCGGAGTAGGCAGGACAGAGGGGAATCCAGGAGAAAGCTATAGCAAACTGGGGAAAGAACTTTGGGAAATCGGAGGAGGCAAGATAGAGGGAAAATCAATAGAAAGCTATCTCACACTGGGGAAAGAACTTTGGGAGATGAGAGAGGCAGGACAGAGGGGAATCCAGGAGAAAGCTATTGCACGCTGGGGAAAGAACTTTGGGAGGTCGGAAAGAGGCAGGACAGAGGGGAATCCAGGAGGGAGCATCACATGCTGGGGGAAAGAACTTTGGGAGATGGGGGAGGCAGGACAGAGGGGAAATCAATAGAAAGCTATCGCACGGTAGGGAAAGAACTTTCGGAGGTGGGGGAGGCAGAACAGAGGGGAATCCAATAGAAAGCTATCACACTCTAGGGAAAGAACTTTCGGAGATCAGAGGAGGCAGGACAGAGGGGAATCCAGTAGGGAGCATCACAAGATGGGGAAAGAACTTTGGGAGATGGGGGAGGCAGGACAGAGGGGAATCCAGGAGAAATCTATCGCAAGCTGGGGATAGAACTTTGGGAGATGGGGGAGGCAGGACAGAGGGGAATCCAGGAGAAATCTATCGCAAGCTGGGGATAGAACTTTGGGAGATGGGGGAGGCAGGACAAAGGGGAATCCAGGAGAAAACTATCAAGGAGAAATCTATCCATGCTAGGGAAAGAACTTTGGGAGATGAGAGAGGCAGGACAGAGGGGAATCCAGGAGAAAGCTATTGCACGCTGGGGAAAGAACTTTGGGAGGTCGGAGGAGGCAGGACAGAGGGGAATCCAGGAGGGAGCATCACACGCTGGGGGAAAGAACTTTGGGAGATGGGGGAGGCAGGACAGAGGGGAATCCAATAGAAAGCTATCGTACTCTAGGGAAAGAACTTTCGGAGATCAGAGGAGGCAGGACAGAGGGGAATCCAGTAGGGAGCATCACAAGATGGGGAAAGAACTTTGGGAAATCGCAGTAGGCAGGACAGAGGGGAATCCAGGAGAAAGCTATAGCAAGCTGGGGAAAGAACTTTGGGAAATCGGAGGAGGTCGGACAGAGGGGAATCCAGGAGAAATCTATCCAGGAGAAATCTATCGCACGCTAGGGAAAGAACTTTGGGAGATCGCAGTAGGCAGGACAGAGGGGAATCCAGGAGAAATCTATCGCACGCTGGAGAAAGAACTTTGGGAGATCGGAGGAGGCAGGACAGAGGGGAATCCAGGAGAAAGCTGTTGCACGCTGGGGAAAGAACTTTGGGAGATCTGAGGAGGCAGGACAGAGGGGAATCCAGGAGAAAGCTATCGCACGGAGGGAAAGAACTTTGGGAGATCGGAGTAGGCAGGACAGAGGGGAATCCAGGAGAAATCTATCGCAAGCTGGGGAAAGAACTTTGGGAGATGAGAGAGGCAGGACAGAGGGTAATCCAGGAGAAAGCTATCGGAAGCTGGGGAAAGAATTTTGGGAGATCTGAGGAGGCAGGACAGAGGGGAATCCAGGAGGGAGCATCACAGGATGGCGAAAGAACTTTGGGAGATGGGGGAGGCAGGACTGTGGGGAATTAAGAAGAATGCTATCGCAGGCTGGGGGAAAATCTTTGGGAGACCTGAGGAGATAGAACAGAGGGGAATTCAGAAGAAAGCTATTGAAACGCTGGGGAAAGAACTTTGGGAGATGGGGGAGGCAGGACAGAGGGTAATCCAGAAGAAATCTATCGCAAGCTGGGGAAAGAACTTTGGGAGATCTGAGGAGGCAGGACAGAGGGGAATCCAGGAGGGAGCATCACAGGATGGGCAAAGAACTTTGGGAGATGAGGGAGGCAGGACAGAGGGGAATCCAGTTGGGAGCATCGCAAGATGGGGAAAGAAGTTTGGGAGATGGGGGAGGCAGGACAGAGGGGAATCCAGGAGAAAGCTATAGCAAACTGGGGAAAGAACTTTGGGAAATCGGAGGAGGCAGGACAGAGGGGAATCCAGGAGAAAGCTATCATACACTGGGGAAAGAACTTTCGGAGATGGGGGAGGCAGGACAGAGGGGAATCTAGGAGAAAGCTATAGCAAGCTGGGGAAATAACTTTGGGAAATTGGAGGAGGCAGGACAGAGGGGAATCCAATAGAAAGCTATCGTACTCTAGGGAAAGTACTTTCGGAGATCTGAGGAGGCAGGACAGAGGGGAATCCAGTAGGGAGCATCACAAGATGGGGAAAGAACTTTGGGAAATCGCAGTAGGCAGGACAGAGGGGAATCCAGGAGAAATCTATCGAACGCTGGAGAAAGAACGGAGGAGGCAGGACAGAGGGGAATCCAGGAGAAAGCTGTTGCACGCTGGGGAAAGAACTTTGGGAGATCTGAGGAGGTAGGACAGAGGGGAATCCCGGAGAAAGCTATCGCACGGAGGGAAAGAACTTTGGGAGATGGGGGAGGCAGGACATAGCGTAATCCAGGAGAAAGCTATAGCAAGCTTGGGAAAGAACTTTTGGAGATCAGAGGAGGCAGGACAGAGGGGAATCCAGTTGGGAGCATCACAAGATGGGGCAAGAAGTTTGGGAGATGGGGGAGGCAGGACAGAGGGGAATCTAGGAGAAATTTATAGCAAGCTGGGGAAAGAACTTTGGGAAATCGGAGTAGGCAGGACAGAGGGGAATCCAGGAGAAAGCTGTTGCACGCTGGGGAAAGAACTTTGGGAGATCGCAGTAGGCAGGACAGAGGGGAATCCAGGAGAAATCTATCGCACGCTGGAGAAAGAACTTTGGGAGATCGGAGGAGGCAGGACAGAGGGGAATCCAGGAGAAAGCTGTTGCACGCTGGGGAAAGAACTTTGGGAGATCGCAGTAGGCAGGACAGAGGGGAATCAAGGAGAAATCTACCGCAAGCTGTGGAAAGAACTTTGGGAGATGGGGGAGGCAGGACAGAGGGGAATCCAGCTGAAAGCTGTTGCACGCTGGAGAAAGAACTTTGGGAGATCTGAGGAGGCAGGACAGAGGGGAATCCAGGAGAAAGCTATCGCAAGCTGGGGAAAGAACTTTGGGAGATCTGAGGAGGCAGGACAGAGGGGAATCCAGGAGAAAGCTGTTGCACGCTGGAGAAAGAACTTTGGGAGATCTGAGGAGGCAGGACAGAGGGGAATCCAGGAGAAAGCTATCGCAAGCTGGGGAAAGAACTTTGGGAGATCTGAGGAGGCAGGACAGAGGGGAATCCAGGAGGGAGCATCACAGGATGTGGAAAGAAGTTTGGGAGATGGGGGAGGCAGGACAGAGGGGAATCCAGGAGAAAGCTATAGCAAACTGGGGAAAGAACTTTGGGAAATCGGAGGAGGCAGGACAGAGGGGAAATCAATAGAAAGCTATCACACGCTAGGGAAAGAACTTTCGGAGATATGAGGAGGCAGGACAGAGGGGAATCCAGGAGAAAGCTATAGCAAACTGGGGGGAAATCCTTGGGAGGCCTGAGGAGGTAGAACAGAGGCGAATTCAGAAGAAAGCTATTGCAACGCTGGGGGAAAGAACTTTGGGAGATGGGGGAGGCAGGACAGAGGGGAATCCAGGAGGGAGCATCACAAGATGGGGAAAGAACTTTGGGAGATGGGGGAGGCAGGACAGAGAGTAATCCAGGAGAAAGCTATCCCAAGCTGGGGAAAGAACTTTGGGAAATCGAAGGAGGCAAGATAGAGGGGAAATCAATAGAAAGCTATCACACACTGGGGAAAGAACTTTGGGAGATGAGAGAGGCAGGACAGAGGGGAATCCAGGAGAAAGCTATTGCACGCTGGGGAAAGAACTTTGGGAAATCGGAGGAGGCAGGACAGAGAGTAATCCAGGAGAAAGCTATCGCAAGATGGGGAAAGAACTTTGGGAAATCGGAGGAGGCAGGACAAAGGGGAATCCAGGAGAAATCTATCGCACGCTAGGGAAAGAACTTTGGGAGATCGGAGTAGGCAGGACAGAGGGGAATCCAGGAGAAATCTATCACACGCTAGGGAAAGAACTTTGGGAAATCGGAGGAGGCAGGACAGAGGGGAAATAAATAGAAAGCTATCACACGCTAGGGAAAGAACTTTGGGAGATCAGAGTAGGCAGGACAGAGGGGAATCCAGGAGAAAGCTATAGCAAGCTGGGGAAAGAACTTTGGGAAATTGGAGGAGGCAGGACAGAGGGGAATCCAATAGAAAGCTATCACACGCTAGGGAAAGAACTTTGGGAGATGGGGGAGGCAGGACAGAGGGGAATCCAGGAGAAAGCTATAGCAAACTGGGGAAAGAACTTTGGGAAATTGGAGGAGGCAGGACAGAGGGGAATCCAATAGAAAGCTATCGTACTCTAGGGAAAGAACTTTCGGAGATATGAGGAGGCAGGACAGAGGGGAATCCAGGAGAAAGCTATAGCAAACTGGGGGAAAACCCTTGGGAGGCCTGAGGAGGTAGAACAGAGGCGAATTCATAAGAAAGCTATTGCAACGCTGGGGGAAAGAACTTTGGGAGATGGGGGAGGCAGGACAGAGGGGAATCCAGGAGGGAGCATCACAAGATGGGGAAAGAACTTTGGGAGATGGGGGAGGCAGGACAGAGAGTAATCCAGGAGAAAGCTATCGCAAGCTGGGGAAAGAACTTTGGGAAATTGGAGGAGGCAGGACAGAGGGGAATCCAATAGAAAGCTATCGTACTCTAGGGAAAGAACTTTCGGAGATATGAGGAGGCAGGACAGACGGGAATCCAGGAGAAAGCTATAGCAAACTGGGGAAAGAACTTTGGGAAATCGGAGGAGGCAAGATAGAGGGAAAATCAATAGAAAGCTATCTCACACTGGGGAAAGAACTTTGGGAGGTCGGAGGAGGCAGGACAGAGGGGAATCCAGGAGGGAGCATCACATGCTGGGGGAAAGAACTTTGGGAGATGGGGGAGGCAGGACAGAGGGGAAATCAATAGAAAGCTATCACACTCTAGGGAAAGAACTTTCGGAGATCAGAGGAGGCAGGACAGAGGGGAATCCAGTAGGGAGCATCACAAGATGGGGAAAGAACTTTGGGAGATGGGGGAGGCAGGACAGAGGGGAATCCAGTTGGGAGCATCACAAGATGGGGCAAGAACTTTGGGAGATCGGAGTAGGCAGGACAGAGGGGAATCCAGGAGAAAGCTATAGCAAACTGGGGAAAGAACTTTGGGAAATCGGAGGAGGCAAGATAGAGGGAAAATCAATAGAAAGCTATCTCACACTGGGGAAAGAACTTTGGGAGATGAAAGAGGCAGGACAGAGGGGAATCCAGGAGAAAGCTATTGCACGCTGGGGAAAGAACTTTGGGAGGTCGGAGGAGGCAGGACAGAGGGGAATCCAGGAGGGAGCATCACATGCTGGGGGAAAGAACTTTGGGAGATGGGGGAGGCAGGACAGAGGGGAAATCAATAGAAAGCTATCGCACGGTAGGGAAAGAACTTTCGGAGGTGGGGGAGGCAGAACAGAGGGGAATCCAATAGAAAGCTATCACACTCTAGGGAAAGAACTTTCGGAGATCAGAGGAGGCAGGACAGAGGGGAATCCAGTAGGGAGCATCACAAGATGGAGAAAGAACTTTGGGAGATGGGGGAGGCAGGACAGAGGGGAATCCAGGAGAAAGCTATCGCAAGCTTGGGAAAGAACTTTCGGAGATCAGAGGAGGCAGGACAGAGGGGAATCCAGTTGGGAGCATCACAAGATGGGGCAAGAAGTTTGGGAGATGGGGGAGGCAGGACAAAGGGGAATCCAGGAGAAAACTATCAAGGAGAAATCTATCCATGCTAGGGAAAGAACTTTGGGAGATCGGAGTAGGCAGGACAGAGGGGAATCCAGGAGAAAGCTATAGCAAACTGGGGAAAGAACTTTGGGAGGTCGGAGGAGGCAAGATAGAGGGAAAATCAATAGAAAGCTATCTCACACTGGGGAAAGAACTTTGGGAGGTCGGAGGAGGCAGGACAGAGGGGAATCCAGGAGGGAGCATCACATGCTGGGGGAAAGAACTTTGGGAGATGGGGGAGGCAGGACAGAGGGGAAATCAATAGAAAGCTATCACACTCTAGGGAAAGAACTTTCGGAGATCAGAGGAGGCAGGACAGAGGGGAATCCAGTAGGGAGCATCACAAGATGGGGAAAGAACTTTGGGAGATGGGGGAGGCAGGACAGAGGGGAATCCAGTTGGGAGCATCACAAGATGGGGCAAGAACTTTGGGAGATCGGAGTAGGCAGGACAGAGGGGAATCCAGGAGAAAGCTATAGCAAACTGGGGAAAGAACTTTGGGAAATCGGAGGAGGCAAGATAGAGGGAAAATCAATAGAAAGCTATCTCACACTGGGGAAAGAACTTTGGGAGATGAGAGAGGCAGGACAGAGGGGAATCCAGGAGAAAGCTATTGCACGCTGGGGAAAGAACTTTGGGAGGTCGGAGGAGGCAGGACAGAGGGGAATCCAGGAGGGAGCATCACATGCTGGGGGAAAGAACTTTGGGAGATGGGGGAGGCAGGACAGAGGGGAAATCAATAGAAAGCTATCGCACGGTAGGGAAAGAACTTTCGGAGGTGGGGGAGGCAGAACAGAGGGGAATCCAATAGAAAGCTATCACACTCTAGGGAAAGAACTTTCGGAGATCAGAGGAGGCAGGACAGAGGGGAATCCAGTAGGGAGCATCACAAGATGGAGAAAGAACTTTGGGAGATGGGGGAGGCAGGACAGAGGGGAATCCAGGAGAAAGCTATCGCAAGCTTGGGAAAGAACTTTCGGAGATCAGAGGAGGCAGGACAGAGGGGAATCCAGTTGGGAGCATCACAAGATGGGGCAAGAAGTTTGGGAGATGGGGGAGGCAGGACAAAGGGGAATCCAGGAGAAAACTATCAAGGAGAAATCTATCCATGCTAGGGAAAGAACTTTGGGAGATGAGAGAGGCAGGACAGAGGGGAATCCAGGAGAAAGCTATTGCACGCTGGGGAAAGAACTTTGGGAGGTCGGAGGAGGCAGGACAGAGGGGAATCCAGGAGGGAGCATCACACGCTGGGGGAAAGAACTTTGGGAGATGGGGGAGGCAGGACAGAGGGGAATCCAATAGAAAGCTATCGTACTCTAGGGAAAGAACTTTCGGAGATCAGAGGAGGCAGGACAGAGGGGAATCCAGTAGGGAGCATCACAAGATGGGGAAAGAACTTTGGGAAATCGCAGTAGGCAGGACAGAGGGGAATCCAGGAGAAATCTATCGAAAGCTGGAGAAAGAACGGAGGAGGCAGGACAGAGGGGAATCCAGGAGAAAGCTGTTGCACGCTGGGGAAAGAACTTTGGGAGATGGGGGAGGCAGGACAGAGGGGAATCCAGTTGAGAGCATCACAAGATGGGGAAAGAAGTTTGGGAGATGGGGGAGGCAGGACAGAGGGGAATCGAGGAGAAAGCTATAGCAAACTGGGGAAAGAACTTTGGGAAATCAGAGGAGGCTGGACAGAGGGGAAATCAATAGAAACCTATCGCACTCTAGGGAAAGAACTTTCGGAGATCTGAGGAGGCAGGACAGAGCGGAATCCAGGAGAAAGCTATAGCAAACTGGGGAAAGAACTTTGGGAGGTCGGAGGAGGCAGGACAGAGGGTAATCCAGAAGAAATCTATCGCAAGCTGGGGAAAGAACTTTGGGAGATCTGAGGAGGCAGGACAGAGGGGAATCCAGGAGGGAGCATCACAGGATGGGGAAAGAACTTTGGGAGATGGGGGAGGCAGGACAGAGGGGAATCCAGGAGAAAGCTATAGCAAACTGGGGAAAGAACTTTGGGAAATCGGAGGAGGCAGGACAGAGGGGAATCCAATAGAAAGCTATCGTACTCTAGGGAAAGTACTTTCGGAGATCTGAGGAGGCAGGACAGAGGGGAATCCAGGAGGGAGCATCACAAGATGGGGAAAGAACTTTGGGAAATCGCAGTAGGCAGGACAGAGGGGAATCCAGGAGAAATCTATCGAACGCTGGAGAAAGAACGGAGGAGGCAGGACAGAGGGGAATCCAGGAGAAAGCTGTTGCACGCTGGGGAAAGAACTTTGGGAGATCTGAGGAGGTAGGACAGAGGGGAATCCAGGAGAAAGCTATCGCACGGAGGGAAAGAACTTTGGGAGATCGGAGTAGGCAGGACAGAGGGGAATCCAGGAGAAATCTACCGCAAGCTGGGGAAAGAACTTTGGGAGATGGGGGAGGCAGGACAGAGGGGAATCCAGTTGGGAGCATCACAAGATGGGGCAAGAAGTTTGGGAGATGGGGGAGGCAGGACAGAGGGGAATCGAGGAGAAAGCTATAGCAAACTGGGGAAAGAACTTTGGGAAATCAGAGGAGGCTGGACAGAGGGGAAATCAATAGAAACCTATCGCACTCTAGGGAAAGAACTTTCGGAGATCTGAGGAGGCAGGACAAAGGGGAATCCAGGAGAAATCTATCAAGGAGAAATCTATCGCACGCTAGGGAAAGAACTTTGGGAGATCGGAGGAGGCAGGACAAAGGGGAATCCAGGAGAAATCTATCAAGGAGAAATCTATCGCACGCTAGGGAAAGAACTTTGGGAGATCGGAGTAGGCAGGACAGAGGGGAATCCAGGAGAAATTTATAGCAAGCTGGGGAAAGAACTTTGGGAAATCGGAGTAGGCAGGACAGAGGGGAATCCCGGAGAAATCTATCGCACGCTGGAGAAAGAACTTTGGGAGATCGGTGGAGGCAGGACAGAGGGGAATCCAGGAGAAAGCTGTTGCACGCTGGGGAAAGAACTTTGGGAGATCTGAGGAGGCAGGACAGAGGGGAATCCAGGAGAAATTTATAGCAAGCTGGGGAAAGAACTTTGGGAGATCTGAGGAGGCAGGACAGAGGGGAATCCAGGAGAAAGCTATCGCACGGAGGGAAAGAACTTTGGGAGATCGGAGTAGGCAGGACAGAGGGGAATCCAGGAGAAATCTATCGCAAGCTGGGGATAGAACTTTGGGAGATGGGGGAGGCAGGACAGAGCGGAATCCAGGAGAAAGCTATAGCAAACTGGGGAAAGAACTTTGGGAGATGGGGGAGGCAGGACAGAGGGGAATCCAGGAGAAAGCTATAGCAAACTGGGGAAAGAACTTTGGGAAATTGGAGGAGGCAGGACAGAGGGGAATCCAGGAGAAAGCTATAGCAAACTGGGGGAAAACCCTTGGGAGGCCTGAGGAGGTAGAACAGAGGCGAATTCAGAAGAAAGCTATTGCAACGCTGGGGGAAAGAACTTTGGGAGGTGGGGGAGGCAGGACAGAGGGGAATCCAGGAGGGAGCATCACAAGATGGGGAAAGAACTTTGGGAGATGGGGGAGGCAGGACATAGGGTAATCCAGGAGAAAGCTATCGCAAGCTTGGGAAAGAACTTTCGGAGATCAGAGGAGGCAGGACAGAGGGGAATCCAGTTGGGAGCATCACAAGATGGGGCAAGAAGTTTGGGAGATGGGGGAGGCAGGACAGAGGGGAAATCAATAGAAAGCTATCGCACAGTAGGGAAAGAACTTTGGGAGGTGGGGGAGGCAGAAAAGAGGGGAATCCAATAGAAAGCTATCACACTCTAGGGAAAGAACTTTCGGAGATCTGAGGAGGCAGGACAGAGGGGAATCCAGGAGAAAGCTATCGCACGGTAGGGAAAGAAGTTTGGGAGATGGGGGAGGCAGGACAGAGGGGAATCTAGGAGAAAGCTATAGCAAACTGGGGAAAGAACTTTGGGAAATCAGAGGAGGCTGGACAGAGGGGAAATCAATAGAAACCTATCGCACTCTAGGGAAAGAACTTTCGGAGATCTGAGGAGGCAGGACAGAGGGGAATACAGTTGGGAGCATCGCAAGATGGGGAAAGAACTTTGGGAAATCGGAGGAGGCAGGACAAAGGGGAATCCAGGAGAAATCTATCGCACGCTAGGGAAAGAACTTTGGGAGATCGGAGTAGGCAGGACAGAGGGGAATCCAGGAGAAATCTATCGCACGCTAGGGAAAGAACTTTGGGAAATCGGAGGAGGCAGGACAGAGGGGAAATCAATAGAAAGCTATCACACGCTAGGGAAAGAACTTTTGGAGATCGGAGTAGGCAGGACAGAGGGGAATCCAGGAGAAAGCTATAGCAAGCTGGGGAAAGAACTTTGGGAAATCGGAGGAGGCAGGACAGAGGGGAATCCAGGAGAAATCTATCCAGGAGAAATCTATCGCACGCTAGGGAAAGAACTTTGGGAGATCGCAGTAGGCAGGACAGAGGGGAATCCAGGAGAAATCTATCGCACGCTGGAGAAAGAACTTTGGGAAATCGGAGGAGGCAGGACAAAGGGGAATCCAGGAGAAATCTATCGCACGCTAGGGAAAGAACTTTGGGAGATCGGAGTAGGCAGGACAGAGGGGAATCCAGGAGAAATCTACCTCACGCTAGGGAAAGAACTTTGGGAAATTGGAGGAGGCAGGACAGAGGGGAATCCAATAGAAAGCTATCACACGCTAGGGAAAGAACTTTGGGAGATGGGGGAGGCAGGACAGAGGGGAATCCAGGAGAAAGCTATAGCAAACTGGGGAAAGAACTTTGGGAAATTGGAGGAGGCAGGACAGAGGGGAATCCAATAGAAAGCTATCGTACTCTAGGGAAAGAACTTTCGGAGATATGAGGAGGCAGGACAGAGGGGAATCCAGGAGAAAGCTATAGCAAACTGGGGGAAAACCCTTGGGAGGCCTGAGGAGGTAGAACAGAGGCGAATTCATAAGAAAGCTATTGCAACGCTGGGGGAAAGAACTTTGGGAGATGGGGGAGGCAGGACAGAGGGGAATCCAGGAGGGAGCATCACAAGATGGGGAAAGAACTTTGGGAGATGGGGGAGGCAGGACAGAGAGTAATCCAGGAGAAAGCTATCGCAAGCTGGGGAAAGAACTTTGGGAAATTGGAGGAGGCAGGACAGAGGGGAATCCAATAGAAAGCTATCGTACTCTAGGGAAAGAACTTTCGGAGATATGAGGAGGCAGGACAGACGGGAATCCAGGAGAAAGCTATAGCAAACTGGGGAAAGAACTTTGGGAAATCGGAGGAGGCAAGATAGAGGGAAAATCAATAGAAAGCTATCTCACACTGGGGAAAGAACTTTGGGAGGTCGGAGGAGGCAGGACAGAGGGGAATCCAGGAGGGAGCATCACATGCTGGGGGAAAGAACTTTGGGAGATGGGGGAGGCAGGACAGAGGGGAAATCAATAGAAAGCTATCGCACGGTAGGGAAAGAACTTTGGGAGGTGGGGGAGGCAGAACAGAGGGGAATCCAATAGAAAGCTATCACACTCTAGGGAAAGAACTTTCGGAGATCAGAGGAGGCAGGACAGAGGGGAATCCAGTAGGGAGCATCACAAGATGGGGAAAGAACTTTGGGAGATGGGGGAGGCAGGACAGAGGGGAATCCAATAGAAAGCTATCACACTCTAGGGAAAGAACTTTAGGAGATCAGAGGAGGCAGGACAGAGGGGAATCCAGTTGGGAGCATCACAAGATGGGGCAAGAACTTTGGGAGATCGGAGTAGGCAGGACAGAGGGGAATCCAGGAGAAAGCTATAGCAAACTGGGGAAAGAACTTTGGGAAATCGGAGGAGGCAAGATAGAGGGAAAATCAATAGAAAGCTATCTCACACTGGGGAAAGAACTTTGGGAGATGAGAGAGGCAGGACAGAGGGGAATCCAGGAGAAAGCTATTGCACGCTGGGGAAAGAACTTTGGGAGGTCGGAGGAGGCAGGACAGAGGGGAATCCAGGAGGGAGCATCACAAGATGGGGAAAGAACTTTGGGAGATGGGGGAGGCAGGACAGAGGGGAATCCAGGAGAAAGCTATAGCAAACTGGGGAAAGAACTTTGGGAAATCGGAGGAGGCAGGACAGAGGGGAAATCAATAGAAAGCTATCACACGCTAGGGAAAGAACTTTGGGAGATCGGAGTAGGCAGGACAGAGGGGAATCCAGGAGAAATCTATCGCACGCTAGGGAAAGAACTTTGGGAGATCGCAGTAGGCAGGACAGAGGGGAATCCAGGAGAAATCTATCGCACGCTGGAGAAAGAACTTTGGGAGATCGGAGGAGGCAGGACAGAGGGGAATCCAGGAGGAAGCTGTTGCACGCTGGGGAAAGAACTTTGGGAGATCTGAGGAGGCAGGACAGAGGGGAATCCAGGAGAAAGCTATCGCACGGAGGGAAAGAACTTTGGGAGATCGGAGTAGGCAGGACAGAGGGGAATCCAGGAGAAATCTATCGCAAGCTGGGGAAAGAACTTTGGGAGGTCGGAGGAGGCAGGACAGAGGGTAATGCAGGAGAAAGCTATCGCAAGCTGGGGAAAGAACTTTGGGAGATCTGAGGAGGCAGGACAGAGGGGAATCCAGGAGGGAGCATCACAGGATGGGGAAAGAACTTTGGGAGATGGGGGAGGCAGGACAGAGGGGAATCCAATAGAAAGCTATCGTACTCTAGGGAAAGAACTTTCGGAGATATGAGGAGGCAGGACAGAGGGGAATCCAGGAGAAAGCTATAGCAAACTGGGGAAAGAACTTTGGGAAATCGGAGGAGGCAAGATAGAGGGGAAATCAATAGAAAGCTATCTCACACTGGGGAAAGAACTTTGGGAGATGAGAGAGGCAGGACAGAGGGGAATCCAGGAGAAAGCTATTGCACGCTGGGGAAAGAACTTTGGGAGGTCGGAGGAGGCAGGACAGAGGGGAATCCAGGAGGGAGCATCACAAGATGGGGAAAGAACTTTGGGAGATGGGGGAGGCAGGACAGAGGGGAATCCAGGAGAAAGCTATAGCAAACTGGGGAAAGAACTTTGGGAAATCGGAGGAGGCAGGACAGAGGGGAAATCAATAGAAAGCTATCACACGCTAGGGAAAGAACTTTGGGAGATCGGAGTAGGCAGGACAGAGGGGAATCCAGGAGAAATCTATCGCACGCTAGGGAAAGAACTTTGGGAGATCGCAGTAGGCAGGACAGAGGGGAATCCAGGAGAAATCTATCGCACGCTGGAGAAAGAACTTTGGGAGATCGGAGGAGGCAGGACAGAGGGGAATCCAGGAGGAAGCTGTTGCACGCTGGGGAAAGAACTTTGGGAGATCTGAGGAGGCAGGACAGAGGGGAAATCAATAGAAAGCTATCACACGCTAGGGAAAGAACTTTGGGAGATCGGAGTAGGCAGGACAGAGGGGAATCCAGGAGAAATCTATCGCACGCTAGGGAAAGAACTTTGGGAGATCGGAGTAGGCAGGACAGAGGGGAATCCAGGAGAAATCTACCTCACGCTAGGGAAAGAACTTTGGGAAATTGGAGGAGGCAGGACAGAGGGGAATCCAATAGAAAGCTATCACACGCTAGGGAAAGAACTTTGGGAGATGGGGGAGGCAGGACAGAGGGGAATCCAGGAGAAAGCTATAGCAAACTGGGGAAAGAACTTTGGGAAATTGGAGGAGGCAGGACAGAGGGGAATCCAATAGAAAGCTATCGTACTCTAGGGAAAGAACTTTCGGAGATATGAGGAGGCAGGACAGAGGGGAATCCAGGAGAAAGCTATAGCAAACTGGGGGAAAACCCTTGGGAGGCCTGAGGAGGTAGAACAGAGGCGAATTCATAAGAAAGCTATTGCAACGCTGGGGGAAAGAACTTTGGGAGATGGGGGAGGCAGGACAGAGGGGAATCCAGGAGGGAGCATCACAAGATGGGGAAAGAACTTTGGGAGATGGGGGAGGCAGGACAGAGAGTAATCCAGGAGAAAGCTATCGCAAGCTGGGGAAAGAACTTTGGGAAATTGGAGGAGGCAGGACAGAGGGGAATCCAATAGAAAGCTATCGTACTCTAGGGAAAGAACTTTCGGAGATATGAGGAGGCAGGACAGACGGGAATCCAGGAGAAAGCTATAGCAAACTGGGGAAAGAACTTTGGGAAATCGGAGGAGGCAAGATAGAGGGAAAATCAATAGAAAGCTATCTCACACTGGGGAAAGAACTTTGGGAGGTCGGAGGAGGCAGGACAGAGGGGAATCCAGGAGGGAGCATCACATGCTGGGGGAAAGAACTTTGGGAGATGGGGGAGGCAGGACAGAGGGGAAATCAATAGAAAGCTATCGCACGGTAGGGAAAGAACTTTGGGAGGTGGGGGAGGCAGAACAGAGGGGAATCCAATAGAAAGCTATCACACTCTAGGGAAAGAACTTTCGGAGATCAGAGGAGGCAGGACAGAGGGGAATCCAGTAGGGAGCATCACAAGATGGGGAAAGAACTTTGGGAGATGGGGGAGGCAGGACAGAGGGGAATCCAATAGAAAGCTATCACACTCTAGGGAAAGAACTTTAGGAGATCAGAGGAGGCAGGACAGAGGGGAATCCAGTTGGGAGCATCACAAGATGGGGCAAGAACTTTGGGAGATCGGAGTAGGCAGGACAGAGGGGAATCCAGGAGAAAGCTATAGCAAACTGGGGAAAGAACTTTGGGAAATCGGAGGAGGCAAGATAGAGGGAAAATCAATAGAAAGCTATCTCACACTGGGGAAAGAACTTTGGGAGATGAGAGAGGCAGGACAGAGGGGAATCCAGGAGAAAGCTATTGCACGCTGGGGAAAGAACTTTGGGAGGTCGGAGGAGGCAGGACAGAGGGGAATCCAGGAGGGAGCATCACAAGATGGGGAAAGAACTTTGGGAGATGGGGGAGGCAGGACAGAGGGGAATCCAGGAGAAAGCTATAGCAAACTGGGGAAAGAACTTTGGGAAATCGGAGGAGGCAGGACAGAGGGGAAATCAATAGAAAGCTATCACACGCTAGGGAAAGAACTTTGGGAGATCGGAGTAGGCAGGACAGAGGGGAATCCAGGAGAAATCTATCGCACGCTAGGGAAAGAACTTTGGGAGATCGCAGTAGGCAGGACAGAGGGGAATCCAGGAGAAATCTATCGCACGCTGGAGAAAGAACTTTGGGAGATCGGAGGAGGCAGGACAGAGGGGAATCCAGGAGGAAGCTGTTGCACGCTGGGGAAAGAACTTTGGGAGATCTGAGGAGGCAGGACAGAGGGGAATCCAGGAGAAAGCTATCGCACGGAGGGAAAGAACTTTGGGAGATCGGAGTAGGCAGGACAGAGGGGAATCCAGGAGAAATCTATCGCAAGCTGGGGAAAGAACTTTGGGAGGTCGGAGGAGGCAGGACAGAGGGTAATGCAGGAGAAAGCTATCGCAAGCTGGGGAAAGAACTTTGGGAGATCTGAGGAGGCAGGACAGAGGGGAATCCAGGAGGGAGCATCACAGGATGGGGAAAGAACTTTGGGAGATGGGGGAGGCAGGACAGAGGGGAATCCAATAGAAAGCTATCGTACTCTAGGGAAAGAACTTTCGGAGATATGAGGAGGCAGGACAGAGGGGAATCCAGGAGAAAGCTATAGCAAACTGGGGAAAGAACTTTGGGAAATCGGAGGAGGCAAGATAGAGGGGAAATCAATAGAAAGCTATCTCACACTGGGGAAAGAACTTTGGGAGATGAGAGAGGCAGGACAGAGGGGAATCCAGGAGAAAGCTATTGCACGCTGGGGAAAGAACTTTGGGAGGTCGGAGGAGGCAGGACAGAGGGGAATCCAGGAGGGAGCATCACAAGATGGGGAAAGAACTTTGGGAGATGGGGGAGGCAGGACAGAGGGGAATCCAGGAGAAAGCTATAGCAAACTGGGGAAAGAACTTTGGGAAATCGGAGGAGGCAGGACAGAGGGGAAATCAATAGAAAGCTATCACACGCTAGGGAAAGAACTTTGGGAGATCGGAGTAGGCAGGACAGAGGGGAATCCAGGAGAAATCTATCGCACGCTAGGGAAAGAACTTTGGGAGATCGCAGTAGGCAGGACAGAGGGGAATCCAGGAGAAATCTATCGCACGCTGGAGAAAGAACTTTGGGAGATCGGAGGAGGCAGGACAGAGGGGAATCCAGGAGGAAGCTGTTGCACGCTGGGGAAAGAACTTTGGGAGATCTGAGGAGGCAGGACAGAGGGGAATCCAGGAGAAAGCTATCGCACGGAGGGAAAGAACTTTGGGAGATCGGAGTAGGCAGGACAGAGGGGAATCCAGGAGAAATCTATCGCAAGCTGGGGAAAGAACTTTGGGAGGTCGGAGGAGGCAGGACAGAGGGTAATGCAGGAGAAAGCTATCGCAAGCTGGGGAAAGAACTTTGGGAGATCTGAGGAGGCAGGACAGAGGGGAATCCAGGAGGGAGCATCACAGGATGGGGAAAGAACTTTGGGAGATGGGGGAGGCAGGACAGAGGGGAATCCAATAGAAAGCTATCGTACTCTAGGGAAAGAACTTTCGGAGATATGAGGAGGCAGGACAGAGGGGAATCCAGGAGAAAGCTATAGCAAACTGGGGAAAGAACTTTGGGAAATCGGAGGAGGCAAGATAGAGGGGAAATCAATAGAAAGCTATCACACACTGGGGAAAGAACTTTGGGAGATGAGAGAGGCAGGACAGAGGGGAATCCAGGAGAAAGCTATTGCACGCTGGGGAAAGAACTTTGGGAGATGGGGGAGGCAGGACAGAGGGGAATCCAATAGAAAGCTATCGTACTCTAGGGAAAGAACTTTCGGAGATATGAGGAGGCAGGACAGAGGGGAATCCAGGAGAAAGCTATAGCAAACTGGGGGAAAACCCTTGGGAGGCCTGAGGAGGTAGAACAGAGGCGAATTCATAAGAAAGCTATTGCAACGCTGGGGGAAAGAACTTTGGGAGATGGGGGAGGCAGGACAGAGGGGAATCCAGGAGGGAGCATCACAAGATGGGGAAAGAACTTTGGGAGATGGGGGAGGCAGGACAGAGAGTAATCCAGGAGAAAGCTATCGCAAGCTGGGGAAAGAACTTTGGGAAATTGGAGGAGGCAGGACAGAGGGGAATCCAATAGAAAGCTATCGTACTCTAGGGAAAGAACTTTCGGAGATATGAGGAGGCAGGACAGACGGGAATCCAGGAGAAAGCTATAGCAAACTGGGGAAAGAACTTTGGGAAATCGGAGGAGGCAAGATAGAGGGAAAATCAATAGAAAGCTATCTCACACTGGGGAAAGAACTTTGGGAGGTCGGAGGAGGCAGGACAGAGGGGAATCCAGGAGGGAGCATCACATGCTGGGGGAAAGAACTTTGGGAGATGGGGGAGGCAGGACAGAGGGGAAATCAATAGAAAGCTATCGCACGGTAGGGAAAGAACTTTGGGAGGTGGGGGAGGCAGAACAGAGGGGAATCCAATAGAAAGCTATCACACTCTAGGGAAAGAACTTTCGGAGATCAGAGGAGGCAGGACAGAGGGGAATCCAGTAGGGAGCATCACAAGATGGGGAAAGAACTTTGGGAGATGGGGGAGGCAGGACAGAGGGGAATCCAATAGAAAGCTATCACACTCTAGGGAAAGAACTTTAGGAGATCAGAGGAGGCAGGACAGAGGGGAATCCAGTTGGGAGCATCACAAGATGGGGCAAGAACTTTGGGAGATCGGAGTAGGCAGGACAGAGGGGAATCCAGGAGAAAGCTATAGCAAACTGGGGAAAGAACTTTGGGAAATCGGAGGAGGCAAGATAGAGGGAAAATCAATAGAAAGCTATCTCACACTGGGGAAAGAACTTTGGGAGATGAGAGAGGCAGGACAGAGGGGAATCCAGGAGAAAGCTATTGCACGCTGGGGAAAGAACTTTGGGAGGTCGGAGGAGGCAGGACAGAGGGGAATCCAGGAGGGAGCATCACAAGATGGGGAAAGAACTTTGGGAGATGGGGGAGGCAGGACAGAGGGGAATCCAGGAGAAAGCTATAGCAAACTGGGGAAAGAACTTTGGGAAATCGGAGGAGGCAGGACAGAGGGGAAATCAATAGAAAGCTATCACACGCTAGGGAAAGAACTTTGGGAGATCGGAGTAGGCAGGACAGAGGGGAATCCAGGAGAAATCTATCGCACGCTAGGGAAAGAACTTTGGGAGATCGCAGTAGGCAGGACAGAGGGGAATCCAGGAGAAATCTATCGCACGCTGGAGAAAGAACTTTGGGAGATCTGAGGAGGCAGGACAGAGGGGAATCCAGGAGGGAGCATCACAGGATGGGGAAAGAACTTTGGGAGATGGGGGAGGCAGGACAGAGGGGAATCCAGGAGGAAGCTGTTGCACGCTGGGGAAAGAACTTTGGGAGATCTGAGGAGGCAGGACAGAGGGGAATCCAGGAGAAAGCTATCGCACGGAGGGAAAGAACTTTGGGAGATCGGAGTAGGCAGGACAGAGGGGAATCCAGGAGAAATCTATCGCAAGCTGGGGAAAGAACTTTGGGAGGTCGGAGGAGGCAGGACAGAGGGTAATGCAGGAGAAAGCTATCGCAAGCTGGGGAAAGAACTTTGGGAGATCTGAGGAGGCAGGACAGAGGGGAATCCAGGAGGGAGCATCACAGGATGGGGAAAGAACTTTGGGAGATGGGGGAGGCAGGACAGAGGGGAATCCAATAGAAAGCTATCGTACTCTAGGGAAAGAACTTTCGGAGATATGAGGAGGCAGGACAGAGGGGAATCCAGGAGAAAGCTATAGCAAACTGGGGAAAGAACTTTGGGAAATCGGAGGAGGCAAGATAGAGGGGAAATCAATAGAAAGCTATCACACACTGGGGAAAGAACTTTGGGAGATGAGAGAGGCAGGACAGAGGGGAATCCAGGAGAAAGCTATTGCACGCTGGGGAAAGAACTTTGGGAGATGGGGGAGGCAGGACAGAGGGGAATCCAGGAGGGAGCATCACACGCTGGGGGAAAGAACTTTGGGAGATGGGGGAGGCAGGACAGAGGGGAAATCAATAGAAAGCTATCGCACGGTAGGGAAAGAACTTTGGGAGGTGGGGGAGGCAGAACAGAGGGGAATCCAATAGAAAGCTATCACACTCTAGGGAAAGAACTTTCGGAGATCAGAGGAGGCAGGACAGAGGGGAATCCAGTAGGGAGCATCACAAGATGGGGAAAGAACTTTGGGAGATGAGGGAGGCAGGACAGAGGGGAATCCAGTTGGGAGCATCACAAGATGGGGCAAGAACTTTGGGAGATGGGGGAGGCAGGACAGAGGGGAATACAGGAGAAAGCTATAGCAAACTGGGGAAAGAACTTGGGGAAATCGGAGGAGGCAGGACAGAGGGGAAATCAATAGAAAGCTATCACACGCTAGGGAAAGAACTTTGGGAGATCGGAGGAGGCAGGACAGAGGGGAATCCAGGAGAAATCTATCCAGGAGAAATCTATCACACGCTAGGGAAAGAACTTTGGGAGATCGTAGTAGGCAGGACAGTGGGGAATCCAGGAGAAATCTACCGCACGCTGGAGAAAGAACTTTGGGAGATCGGAGTAGGCAGGACAGAGGGGAATCCACGAGAAAGCTATAGCAAACTGGGGAAAGAACTTTGGGAGGTCGGAGGGGGCAGGACAGAGGGGAAATAATTAGAAAGCTATCACACACTGGGGAAATAACTTTGGGAGATGAGAGAGGCAGGACAGAGGGGAATCCAGGAGAAAGCTATTGCACGCTGGGGAAAGAACTTTGGGAGGTCGGAGGGGGCAGGACAGAGGGTAATCTAGGAGGGAGCATCACACGCTGGGGGAAAGAACTTTGGGAGATGGGGGAGGCAGGACAGAGGGGAAATCAATAGAAAGCTTTCGCACGGTAGGGAAAGAACTTTGGGATGTGGGGGAGGCAGAACAGAGGGGAATCCAATAGAAAGCTATAGCAAACTGGGGAAAGAACTTTGGGAAATCGGAGGAGGCAGGACAGAGGGGAATCCAATAGAAAGCTATCGTACTCTAGGGAAAGTACTTTCGGAGATCTGAGGAGGCAGGACAGAGGGGAATCCAGGAGGGAGCATCACAAGATGGGGAAAGAACTTTGGGAAATCGCAGTAGGCAGGACAGAGGGGAATCCAGGAGAAATCTATCGAACGCTGGAGAAAGAACGGAGGAGGGAGGACAGAGGGGAATCCAGGAGAAAGCTGTTGCACGCTGGGGAAAGAACTTTGGGAAATCGGAGGAGGCAGGACAAAGGGGAATCCAGGAGAAATCTATCAAGGAGAAATCTATCGCACGCTAGGGAAAGAACTTTGGGAGATCGGAGTAGGCAGGACAGAGGGGAATCCAGGAGAAATCTATCGCACGCTAGGGAAAGAACTTTGGGAAATTGGAGGAGGCAGGACAGAGGGGAATCCAATAGAAAGCTATCACACGCTAGGGAAAGAACTTTGGGAGATGGGGGAGGCAGGACAGAGGGGAATCCAGGAGAAAGCTATAGCAAACTGGGGAAAGAACTTTGGGAAATTGGAGGAGGCAGGACAGAGGGGAATCCAATAGAAAGCTATCGTACTCTAGGGAAAGAACTTTCGGAGATATGAGGAGGCAGGACAGAGGGGAATCCAGGAGAAAGCTATAGCAAACTGGGGGAAAACCCTTGGGAGGCCTGAGGAGGTAGAACAGAGGCGAATTCATAAGAAAGCTATTGCAACGCTGGGGGAAAGAACTTTGGGAGATGGGGGAGGCAGGACAGAGGGGAATCCAGGAGGGAGCATCACAAGATGGGGAAAGAACTTTGGGAGATGGGGGAGGCAGGACAGAGAGTAATCCAGGAGAAAGCTATAGCAAACTGGGGAAAGAACTTTGGGAAATCGGAGGAGGCAAGATAGAGGGAAAATCAATAGAAAGCTATCTCACACTGGGGAAAGAACTTTGGGAAATCGGAGGAGGCAAGACAAAGGGGAATCCAGGAGAAATCTATCAAGGAGAAATCTATCGCACGCTAGGGAAAGAACTTTGGGAGATCGGAGTAGGCAGGACAGAGGGGAATCCAGGAGAAAGCTATAGCAAGCTGGGGAAAGAACTTTGGGAAATCGGAGTAGGCAGGACAGAGGGGAATCCAGGAGAAATCTATCGCACGCTGGAGAAAGAACTTTGGCAGGACAGAGGGGAATCCAATAGAAAGCTATCACACACTAGGGAAAGAACTTCGGGAGATCTGAGGACTCAGGACGGAGGGGAATTCAGGCGAAAGCTATCACACACTGGGGGAAAGAAGTTTGGGAGATGGGGGAGGCAGGACAGAGGGGAAATCAATAGAAAGCTATCGCACGGTAGGGAAAGAACTTTGGGAGGTGGGGGAGGCAGAACAGAGGGGAATCCAATAGAAAGCTATCACACTCTAGGGAAAGAACTTTCGGAGATCTGAGGAGGCAGGACAGAGGGGAATCCAGGAGAAAGCTATCGCAAGCTTGGGAAAGAACTTTCGGAGATCAGAGGAGGCAGGACAGAGGGAAATCCAGGAGAAAGCTATCGCAAGCTTGGGAAAGAACTTTCGGAGATCAGAGGAGGCAGGACAGAGGGAAATCCAGGAGAAAGCTATCGCACGGAGGGAAAGAACTTTGGGAGATCGGAGTAGGCAGGACAGAGGGGAATCCAGGAGAAAGCTATCATATACTGGGGAAAGAACTTTCGGAGATGGGGGAGGCAGGACAGAGGGGAATCTAGGAGAAAGCTATAGCAAGCTGGGGAAATAACTTTGGGAAATTGGAGGAGGCAGGACAGTGAGGAATCCAATAGAAAGCTATCGTACTCTAGGGAAAGTACTTTCGGAGATCTGAGGAGGCAGGACAGAGGGGAATCCAGTAGGGAGCATCACAAGATGGGGAAAGAACTTTGGGAAATCGGAGGAGGAAAGACAAAGGGGAATCCAGGAGAAATCTATCAAGGAGAAATCTATCGCAAGGCACGCTAGGGAAAGAACTTTGGGAGATCGGAGTAGGCAGGACAGAGGGGAATCCAGGAGAAAGCTATAGCAAGCTGGGGAAAGAACTTTGGGAGATCGCAGTAGGCAGGATAAAGGGGAATCCAGGAGAAATCTATCGCACGCTGGAGAAAGAACTTTGGGAGATCGGAGGAGGCAGGACAGAGGGGAATCCAGGAGAAAGCTATCGCATGGAGGGAAAGAACTTTGGGAGATGGGCGAGGCAGGACAGAGGGGAATCCAGGAGAAAGCTATTGCACGCTGGGGAAAGAACTTTGGGAGGTCGGAGGAGGCAGGACAGAGGGTAATGCAGGAGAAAGCTATCGCAAGCTGGGGAAAGAACTTTGGGAGATCTGAGGAGGCAGGACAGAGGGGAATCCAATAGAAAGCTATCACACACTAGGGAAAGAACTTCGGGAGATCTGAGGACTCAGGACGGAGGGGAATTCAGGCGAAAGCTATCACATAAAATTGGGGAAAGAAGTTTGGGAGATGGGGGAGGCAGGACAGAGGGGAATCCAGGAGAAAGCTATCATATACTGGGGAAAGAACTTTCGGAGATGGGGGAGGCAGGACAGTGGGGAATCCAATAGAAAGCTATCGTACTCTAGGGAAAGTACTTTCGGAGATCTGAGGAGGCAGGACAGAGGGGAATCCAGTAGGGAGCATCACAAGATGGGGAAAGAACTTTGGGAAATCGGAGGAGGAAAGACAAAGGGGAATCCAGGAGAAATCTATCAAGGAGAAATCTATCGCAAGGCAAGCTAGGGAAAGAACTTTGGGAGATCGGAGTAGGCAGGACAGAGGGGAATCCAGGAGAAAGCTATTGCACGCTGGGGAAAGAACTTTGGGAGGTCGGAGGAGGCAGGACAGAGGGGAATCCAATAGAAAGCTATCACACACTAGGGAAAGAACTTTGGGAGATCTGAGGAGGCAGGACTGAGGGGAATTCAGAAGAAAGCTATCGCAGGCTCGGGGAAAATCTTTTGTAGACCTGAGGAGGTAGAGCAGAGGGGAATTCAGAAGAAAGCTATTGAAACGCTGGGGAAAGAACTTTGGGAGATGGGGGAGGCAGGACAGAGGGGAATCCAGTTGGGAGCATCACAAGATGGGGAAAGAAGTTTGGGAGATGGGGGAGGCAGGACAGAGGGTAATCCAGGAGAAAGCTATAGCAAACTGGGGAAAGAACTTTGGGAGATCTGAGGAGGCAGGACAGAGGGGAATTCAGAAGAAAGCTATCGCAGGCTCGGGGAAAATCTTTTGTAGACCTGAGGAGGTAGAACAGAGGGGAATTCAGAAGAAAGCTATTGAAACGCTGGGGAAAGAACTTTGGGAGATGGGGGAGGCAGGACAGAGGGGAATCCAGTTGGGAGCATCACAAGATGGGGAAAGAAGTTTGGGAGATGGGGGAGGCAGGACAGAGGGTAATCCAGGAGAAAGCTATCGCAAGCTGGGGAAAGAACTTTGGGAGATCTGAGGAGGCAGGACAGAGGGGAATCCAGGAGGGAGCATCACAGGATGGGGAAAGAACTTTGGGAGATGGGGGAGGCAGGACAGAGGGGAATCCAGGAGGGAGCATCACAGGATGGGGAAAGAACTTTGGGAGATGGGGGAGGCAGGACTGTGTGGAATTCAGAAGAAAGCTATAGCAAACTGGGGAAAGAACTTTGGGAGATGAGAGAGGTAGGACAGAGGGGAAATCAATAGAAAGCTATCACACGCTAGGGAAAGAACTTTTGGAGATCAGAGGAGGCAGGGCAGAGGGGAATCCAGTTGGGAGCATCACAAGATGGGGAAAGAAGTTTGGGAGATGGGGGAGGCAGGACAGAGGGGAATGCAGGAGAAAGCTATAGCAAGCTGGGGAAAGAACTTTGGGAGATCGCAGTAGGCAGGATAAAGGGGAATCCAGGAGAAATCTATCGCATGGAGGGAAAGAACTTTGGGAGATGGGGGAGGCAGGACAGAGGGGAATCCAGGAGAAAGCTATCGCATGGAGGGAAAGAACTTTGGGAGATGGGCGAGGCAGGACAGAGGGGAATCCAGGAGAAAGCTATTGCACGCTGGGGAAAGAACTTTGGGAGGTCGGAGGAGGCAGGACAGAGGGTAATGCAGGAGAAAGCTATCGCAAGCTGGGGAAAGAACTTTGGGAGATCTGAGGAGGCAGGACAGAGGGGAATCCAATAGAAAGCTATCACACACTAGGGAAAGAACTTCGGGAGATCTGAGGACTCAGGACGGAGGGGAATTCAGGCGAAAGCTATCACACAAAATTGGGGAAAGAAGTTTGGGTGATGGGGGAGGCAGGACAGAGGGGAATCCAGGAGAAAGCTATCATATACTGGGGAAAGAACTTTCGGAGATGGGGGAGGCAGGACAGTGGGGAATCCAATAGAAAGCTATCGTACTCTAGGGAAAGTACTTTCGGAGATCTGAGGAGGCAGGACAGAGGGGAATCCAGTAGGGAGCATCACAAGATGGGGAAAGAACTTTGGGAAATCGGAGGAGGCAAGACAAAGGGGAATCCAGGAGAAATCTATCAAGGAGAAATCTATCGCACGCTAGGGAAAGAACTTTGGGAGATCGGAGTAGGCAGGACAGAGGGGAATCCAGGAGAAAGCTATAGCAAGCTGGGGAAAATCTTTTGTAGACCTGAGGAGGTAGAACAGAGGGGAATTCAGAAGAAAGCTATTGCAACGCTGGGGGAAAGAACTTTGGGAGATGGGGGAGGCAGGACAAAGGGGAATCCAGGAGAAAACTATCAAGGAGAAATCTATCCATGCTAGGGAAAGAACTTTGGGAGATCGAAGTAGGCAGGACAGAGGGGAATCCAGGAGAAAGCTATAGCAAACTGGAGAAAAAACTTTGGGAAATCGGAGGAGGGAAGATAGAGGGGAAATCAATAGAAAGCTATCTCACACTGGGGAAAGAACTTTGGGAGATGAGAGAGGTAGGACGGAGGGGAATCCAGGAGGGAGCATCACACGCTGGGGGAAAGAACTATGGGAGATGGGGGACGCAGGACAGAGGGGAAATCAATAGAAAGCTATCGCACGGTAGGGAAAGAACTTTGGGAGGTGGGGGGGGGGCAGAACAGAGGGGAATCCAATAGAAAGCTATCACACTCTAGGGAAAGAACTTTCGGAGATCAGAGGAGGCAGGACAGAGGGGAATCCAGTAGGGAGCATCACAAGATGGGAAAGAACTTTGGGAGATGGGGGAGGCAGGACATAGGGTAATCCAGGAGAAAGCTATCGCAAGCTTGGGAAAGAACTTTCGGAGATCAGAGGAGGCAGGACAGAGGGGAATCCAGTTGGGAGCATCACAAGATGGGGCAAGAACTTTGGGAGATGGGGGAGGCAGGACAGAGGGGAATCCAGGAGAAAGCTATAGCAAACTGGGGAAAGAACTTTGGGAAATCGGAGGAGGCAGGACAGAGGGGAAATCAATAGAAAGCTATCACACGCTAGGGAAAGAACTTTGGGAGATCGGAGTAGGCAGGACAGAGGGGAATCCAGGAGAAATCTATCGCACGCTAGGGAAAGAACTTTGGGAGATCGCAGTAGGCAGGACAGAGGGGAATCCAGGAGAAATCTATAGCACGCTGGAGAAAGAACTTTGGGAGATCGGAGGAGGCAGGACAGAGGGGAATCCAGGAGAAAGCTGTTGCACGCTGGGGAAAGAACTTTGGGAGATCTGAGGAGGCAGGACAGAGGGGAATCCAGGAGAAATCTATCGCAAGCTGGGGAAAGAACTTTGGGAGGTCGGAGGAGGCAGGACAGAGGGTAATGCAGGAGAAAGCTATCGCAAGCTGGGGAAAGAACTTTGGGAGATCTGAAGAGGCAGGACAGAGGGGAATCCAGGAGGGAGCATCACAGGATGGGGAAAGGACTTTGGGAGATGGGGGAGGCAGGACAGAGGGCAATCCAATAGAAAGCTATCGTACTCTAGGGAAAGAACTTTCGGAGATATGAGGAGGCAGGACAGACGGGAATCCAGGAGAAAGCTATAGCAAACTGGGGAAAGAACTTTGGGAAATCGGAGGAGGCAAGATAGAGGGGAAATCAATAGAAAGCTATCACACACTGGGGAAAGAACTTTGGGAGATGAGAGATGCAGGACAGAGGGGAATCCAGGAGAAAGCTATTGCACGCTGGGGAAAGAACTTTGGGAGGTCGGAGGAGGCAGGACAGAGGGGAATCCAGGAGGGAGCATCACACGCTGGGGGAAAGAACTTTGGGAGATTGGGGAGGCAGGACAGAGGGGAAATCAATAGAAAGCTATCGCACGGTAGGGAAAGAACTTTGGGAGGTGGGGGAGGCAGAACAGAGGGGAATCCAATAGAAAGCTATCACACTCTAGGGAAAGAACTTTCGGAGATCAGTGGAGGCAGGACAGAGGGGAATCCAGTAGGGAGCATCACAAGATGGGGAAAGAACTTTGGGAGATGGGGGAGGCAGGACATAGGGTAATCCAGGAGAAAGCTATCGCAAGCTTGGGAACGAACTTTCGGAGATCAGAGGAGGCAGGACAGAGGGGAATCCAGTTGGGAGCATCACAAGATGGGGCAAGAAGTTTGGGAGATCGGAGTAGGCAGGACAGAGGGGAATCCAGGAGAAATTTATAGCAAGCTGGGGAAAGAACTTTGGGAAATCGGAGGAGGCAGGACAGAGGGGAATCCAGGAGAAATCTATCGCACGCTAGGGAAAGAACTTTGGGAGATCGGAGGAGGCAGGACAGAGGGGAATCCAGGAGAAATCTATCGCACGCTGGAGAAAGAACTTTGGGAGATCGCAGTAGGCAGGACAGAGGGGAATCCAGGAGAAATCTATCGCACGCTGGAGAAAGAACTTTGGGAGATCGGAGTAGGCAGGACAGAGGGGAATCCAGGAGACATCTATCGCAAGCTGGGGAAAGAACTTTGGGAAATCGGAGGAGGCAAGATAGAGGGGAAATAATTAGAAAGCTATCACACACTGGGGAAAGAACTTTGGGAGATGAGAGAGGCAGCACAGAGGGGAATCCAGGAGAAAGCTATTGCACGCTGGGGAAAGAACTTTGGGAGGTCGGAGTAGGCAGGACAGAGGGTAATCCAGGAGGGAGCATCACACGCTGGGGGAAAGAACTTTGGGAGATGGGGGAGGCAGGACAGAGGGGAAATCAATAGAAAGCTATCGCACGGTAGGGAAAGAACTTTGGGATGTGGGGGAGGCAGAACAGAGGGGAATTCAATAGAAAGCTATCACACTCTAGGGAAAGAACTTTTGGAGATCTGAGGAGGCAGGACAGAGGGGAATCCAGTAGGGAGCATCACAAGATGGGGAAAGAAGTTTGGGAGATGGGGGAGGGAGGACAGAGGGTAATCCAGGAGAAAGCTATCGCAAGCTTGGGAAAGAACTTTCGGAGATCAGAGGAGGCAGGACAGAGGGGAATCCAGTTGGGAGCATCACAAGATGGGGAAAGAAGTTTGGGAGATGGGGGAGGCAGGACAGAGTGGAATCTCGGAGAAAGCTATAGCAAACTGGGGAAAGAACTTTGGGAAATCGGAGGAGGCAGGACAGAGGGGAAATCAATAGAAAGCTATCGCACGGTAGGGAAAGAACTTTGGGATGTGGGGGAGGCAGGACAGAGGGTAATCCAGGAGAAAGCTATCGGAAGCTGGGGAAAGAATTTTGGGAGATCTGAGGAGGCAGGACAGAGGGGAATCCAGTTGGGAGCATCGCAAGATGGGGAAAGAAGTATGGGAGATGGGGGAGGCAGGAAAGAGGGGAATCCAGGAGAAAGTTATAGCAAACGGGAAAGAACTTTGGGAAATCGGAGGAGGCAGGACAGAGGGGAAATCAATAGAAAGCTATCACACGCTAGAGAAAGAACTTTCGGAGATCAGAGGAGGCAGGACAGAGGGGAATCCAGTTGGGAGCATCACAAGATGGGGAAAGAAGTTTGGGAGATGGGGGAGGCAGGACAGAGGGGAATGCAGGAGAAAGCTATAGCAAGCTGGGGAAAGAACTTTGGGAAATCGGAGGAGGCAGGACAGAGGGGAATCCAATAGAAAGCTATCACACACTAGGGAAAGAACTTCGGGAGATCTGAGGACTCAGGACGGAGGGGAATTCAGGCGAAAGCTATCACACACTGGGGGAAAGAAGTTTGGGAGATGGGGGAGGCAGGACAGAGGGGAATCCAGGAGAAAGCTATAGCAAACTGGGGAAAGAACTTTGGGAAATCTGAGGAGGCAGGACAGAGGGGAAATCAATAGAAAGCTATCACACGCTAGGGAAAGAACTTTTGGAGATCAGAGGAGGCAGGACTGAGGGGAATCCAGTAGGGAGCATCACAAGATGGGGAAAGAAGTTTGGGAGATGGGGGAGGCAGGACAGTGGGGAATCCAGGAGAAAGCTATCGCAGGCTGGGGGAAAATCCTTGGGAGGCCTGAGGAGGTAGAACAGAGGGGAATTCAGAAGAAAACTATTGCAACGCTGGGGGAAAGAACTTTGGGAGATGGGGGAGGCAGGACAAAGGGGAATCCAGGAGAAAACTATCAAGGAGAAATCTATCCATGCTAGGGAAAGAACTTTGGGAGATCGGAGTAGGCAGGACAGAGGGGAATCCAGGAGAAAGCTATAGCAAACTGGGGAAAGAACTTTGGGAGGTCGGAGGAGGCAGGACAGAGGGGAATCCACGAGAAAGCTATAGCAAACTGGGGAAAGAACTTTGGGAAATCGGAGGAGGCAAGATAGAGGGGAAATAATTAGAAAGCTATCACACACTGGGGAAAGAACTTTGGGAGATGAGAGAGGCAGCACAGAGGGGAATCCAGGAGAAAGCTATTGCAAGCTGGGGAAAGAACTTTGGGAGGTCGGAGGGGGCAGGACAGAGGGGAATCCAGGAGGGAGCATCACACGCTGGGGGAAAGAACTTTGGGAGATGGGGGAGGCAGGACAGAGGGGAAATCAATAGAAAGCTATCACACGCTAGGGAAAGAACTTTCGGAGATCAGAGGAGGCAGGACAGAGGGGAATCCAGTTGGGAGCATCACAAGATGGGGAAAGAAGTTTGGGAGATGGGGGAGGCAGGACAGAGGGGAATCTCGGAGAAAGCTATAGCAAGCTGGGGAAAGAACTTTGGGAAATCGGAGGAGGCAGGACAGAGGGGAATCCAATAGAAAGCTATCACACACTAGGGAAAGAACTTCGGGAGATCTGAGGACTCAGGAAGGAGGGGAATTCAGGCGAAAGCTATCACACACTGGGGGAAAGAACTTTGGGAGATGGGGGAGGCAGGACAGAGGGGAATCCAGGAGAAAGCTATAGCAAACTCGGGAAAGAACTTTGGGAAATCTGAGGAGGCAGGACAGAGGGGAAATCAATAGAAAGCTATCACACGCTAGGGAAAGAACTTTTGGAGATCAGAGGAGGCAGGACAGAGGGGAATCCAGTTGGGAGCATCACAAGATGGGGAAAGAAGTTTGGGAGATGGGGGAGGCAGGACAGTGGGGAATCCAGGAGAAAGCTATCGCAGGCTGGGGGAAAATCCTTGGGAGGCCTGAGGAGGTAGAACAGAGGGGAATTCAGAAGAAAGCTATTGCAACGCTGGGGGAAAGAACTTTGGGAGATGGGGGAGGCAGGACAAAGGGGAATCCAGGAGAAAACTATCAAGGAGAAATCTATCCATGCTAGGGAAAGAACTTTGGGAGATCGGAGTAGGCAGGACAGAGGGGAATCCACGAGAAAGCTATAGCAAACTGGGGAAAGAACTTTGGGAAATCGGAGGAGGCAAGATAGAGGGGAAATAATTAGAAAGCTATCACACACTGGGGAAAGAACTTTGGGAGATGAGAGAGGCAGCACAGAGGGGAATCCAGGAGAAAGCTATAGCAAACTGGGGAAAGAACTTTGGGAAATCGGAGGAGGCAAGATAGAGGGGAAATCAATAGAAAGCTATCACACACTGGGGAAAGAACTTTGGGAGATGAGAGAGGCAGCACAGAGGGGAATCCAGGAGAAAGCTATTGCACGCTGGGGAAAGAACTTTGGGAGGTCGGAGGGGGCAGGACAGAGGGTAATCCAGGAGGGAGCATCACACGCTGGGGGAAAGAACTTTGGGAGATGGGGGAGGCAGGACAGAGGGGAAATCAATAGAAAGCTATCGCACGGTAGGGAAAGAACTTTGGGATGTGGGGGAGGCAGAACAGAGGGGAATTCAATAGAAAGCTATCACACTCTAGGGAAAGAACTTTTGGAGATCTGAGGAGGCAGGACAGAGGGGAATCCAGTAGGGAGCATCACAAGATGGGGAAAGAAGTTTGGGAGATGGGGGAGGCAGGACAGAGGGTAATCCAGGAGAAAGCTATCGCAAGCTTGGGAAAGAACTTTCGGAGATCAGAGGAGGCAGGACAGAGGGGAATCCAGTTGGGAGCATCACAAGATGGGGAAAGAAGTTTGGGAGATGCGGGAGGGAGGACAGAGTGGAATCTCGGAGAAAGCTATAGCAAACTGGGGAAAGAACTTTGGGAAATCGGAGGAGGCAGGACAGAGGGGAAATCAATAGAAAGCTATCGCACGGTAGGGAAAGAACTTTGGGATGTGGGGGAGGCAGGACAGAGGGTAATCCAGGAGAAAGCTATCACACTCTAGGGAAAGAACTTTTGGAGATCTGAGGAGGCAGGACAGAGGGGAATCCAGTAGGGAGCATCACAAGATGGGGAAAGAAGTTTGGGAGATGGGGGAGGCAGGACAGAGGGTAATCCAGGAGAAAGCTATCGCAAGCTTGGGAAAGAACTTTCGGAGATCAGAGGAGGCAGGACAGAGGGGAATCCAGTTGGGAGCATCACAAGATGGGGAAAGAAGTTTGGGAGATGCGGGAGGGAGGACAGAGTGGAATCTCGGAGAAAGCTATAGCAAACTGGGGAAAGAACTTTGGGAAATCGGAGGAGGCAGGACAGAGGGGAAATCAATAGAAAGCTATCGCACGGTAGGGAAAGAACTTTGGGATGTGGGGGAGGCAGGACAGAGGGTAATCCAGGAGAAAGCTATCGCAAGCTGGGGAAAGAACTTTCGGAGAATGAGGAGGCAGGACAGAGGGGAATCCAGTTGGGAGCATCGCAAGATGGGGAAAGAAGTATGGGAGATGGGGGAGGCAGGAAAGAGGGGAATCCAGGAGAAAGTTATAGCAAACGGGAAAGAACTTTGGGAAATCGGAGGAGGCAGGACAGAGGGGAAATCTATAGAAAGCTATCACACGCTAGGGAAAGAACTTTGGGAGATGAGAGAGGCAGGACAGAGGGGAATCCAGGAGAAAGCTATTGCACGCTGGGGAAAGAACTTTGGGAGGTCGGAGGAGGCAGGACAGAGGGGAATCCAGAAGAAATCTATCGCAAGCTGTGGAAAGAACTTTGGGAGATGGGGGAGGCAGGACAGAGGGGAAATCAATAGAAAGCTATCGCACATTAGGGAAAGAACTTTGGGAGGTGGGGGAGGCAGAACAGAGGGGAATCCAATAGAAAGCTATCACACTCTAGGGAAAGAACTTTGGGAGATCTGAGGAGGCAGGACAGAGGGGAATCCAGGCGAAAGCTATCACACACTGGGGGAAAGAAGTTTGGGAGATGGGGGAGGCAGTACAGAGGGGAATCCAGGAGAAAGCTATAGCAAACTGGGGAAAGAACTTTGGGAAATCGGAGGAGACAGGACAGAGGGGAAATCAATAGAAAGCTATCGTACTCTAGGGAAAGAACTTCGGGAGATCTGAGGATTCAGGACGGAGGGGAATTCAGGCGAAAGCTATAACACACTGGGGGGAAAGAAGTTTGGGAGATGGGGGAGGCAGGACAAAGGGGAATCCAGGAGAAATCTATCCATGCTAGGGAAAGAACTTTGGGAGATCGGAGTAGGCAGGACAGAGGGGAATCCAGGAGGGAGCATCACACGCTGGGGGAAAGAACTTTGGGAGATGGGGGAGGCAGGACAGAGGGGAATCCAGGAGGGAGCATCACAAGATGGGGAAAGAACTTTGGGAGATGGGGGAGGCAGGACAGAGGGGAATCCAATAGAAAGCTATCGTACTCTAGGGAAAGAACTTTCGGAGATATTAGGAGGCAGGACAGAGGGGAATCCAGGAGAAAGCTATAGCAAACTGGGGAAAGAACTTTGGGAAATCGGAGGAGGCAAGTTAGAGGGGAAATCAATAGAAAGCTATCACACACTGGGGAAAGAACTTTGGGAGATGAGAGAGGCAGGACAGAGGGGAATCCAGGAGAAAGCTATTGCACGCTGGGGAAAGAACTTTGGGAGGTCGGAGGAGGCAGGACAGAGGGGAATCCAGGAGGGAGCATCACGTGCTGGGGGAAAGAACTTTGGGAGATGGGGGAGGCAGGACAGAGGGGAAATCAATAGAAAGCTATCGCACGGTAGAGAAAGAACTTTGGGAGGTGGGGGAGGCAGAACAGAGGGGAATCCAATAGAAAGCTATCACACTCTAGGGAAAGAACTTTCGGAGATCAGAGGAGGCAGGACAGAGGGGAATCCAGTAGGGAGCATCACAAGATGGGGAAAGAACTTTGGGAGATGGGGGAGGCAGGACATAGGGTAATCCAGGAGAAAGCTATAGCAAGCTTGGGAAAGAACTTTTGGAGATCAGAGGAGGCAGGACAGAGGGGAATCCAGTTGGGAGCATCACAAGATGGGGCAAGAAGTTTGGGAGATGGGGGAGGCAGGACAAAGGGGAATCCAGGAGAAAACTATCAAGGAGAAATCTATCCATGCTAGGGAAAGAACTTTGGGAGATCGGAGTAGGCAGGACAGAGGGGAATCCAGGAGAAAGCTATAGCAAACTGGGGAAAGAACTTTGGGAAATCGGAGGAGGCAAGATAGAGGGGAAATCAATAGAAAGCTATCACACACTGGGGAAAGAACTTTGGGAGATGAGAGAGGCAGGACAGAGGGGAATCCAGGAGAAAGCTATTGCACGCTGGGGAAAGAACTTTGGGAGGTCGGAGGAGGCAGGACAGAGGGGAATCCAGGAGAAAGCTATAGCAAACTGGGGAAAGAACTTTGGGAAATCGGAGGAGGCAGGACAGAGGGAAAATCAATAGAAAGCTATCACACGCTAGGGAAAGAACTTTGGGAGATCGGAGTAGGCAGGACAGAGGGGAATCCAGGAGAAAGCTATAGCAAGCTGGGGAAAGAACTTTGGGAAATCGGAGGAGGCAGGACAGAGGGGAATCCAGGAGAAATCTATCCAGGAGAAATCTATCGCACTCTAGGGAAAGAAGTTTGGGAGATCGCAGTAGGCAGGACAGAGGGGAATCCAGGAGAAATCTATCGCACGCTGGAGAAAGAACTTTGGGAGATCTGAGGAGGCAGGACAGAGGGGAAATCAATAGAAACCTATCGCACTCTAGGGAAAGAACTTTCGGAGATCAGAGGAGGCAGGACAGAGGGGAATCCAGTTGGGAGCATCACAAGATGGGGCAAGAAGTTTGGGAGATGGGGGAGGCAGGACAGAGGGGAATCGAGGAGAAATTTATAGCAAGCTGGGGAAAGAACTTTGGGAAATCGGAGTAGGCAGGACAGAGGGGAATCCAGGAGAAATGTATCGCACGCTAGGGAAAGAACTTTGGGAGATCGCAGTAGGCAGGACAGAGGGGAATCCAGGAGAAAGCTATAGCAAGCTGGGGAAAGAACTTTGGGAGATCTGAGGAGGCAGGACAGAGGGGAATCCAGGAGAAAGCTGTTGCACGCTGGGGAAAGAACTTTGGGAGATCTGAGGAGGCAGGACAGAGGGGAATCAAGGAGAAAGCTATCACACGGAGGGAAAGAACTTTGGGAGATCGGAGTAGGCAGGACAGAGGGGAATCCAGGAGAAATCTATAGCAAGCTGGGGAAAGAACTTTGGGAGATGGGGGAGGCAGGACAGAGGGTAATCCAGGAGAAAGCTATAGCAAACTGGGGAAAGAACTTTGGGAGGTCGGAGGAGGCAGGACAGAGGGTAATCCAGGAGAAAGCTATCGCAAGCTGGGGAAAGAACTTTGGGAGATCTGAGGTGGCAGGACAGAGGGGAATCCAGGTGGGAGCATCACAGGATGGCGAAAGAACTTTGGGAGATGGGGGAGGCAGGACTGTGGGGAATTCAGAAGAAAGCTATCGCAGGCTGGGGGAAAATCTTTGGGAGACCTGAGGAGATAGAACAGAGGGGAATTCAAAAGAAAGCTATTGAAACGCTGGGGAAAGAACTTTGGGAGATGGGGGAGGCAGGACAGAGGGAAATCCAGGAGAAAGCTATAGCAAACTGGGGAAAGAACTTTGGGAGGTCGGAGGAGGCAGGACAGAGGGTAATGCAGGAGAAAGCTATCGCAAGCTGGGGAAAGAACTTTGGGAGATCTGAGGAGGCAGGACAGAGGGGAATCCAGGAGGGAGCATCACAGGATGGGGAAAGAACTTTGGGAGATGGGGGAGGCAGGACAGAGGGGAATCCAGTTGGGAGCATCGCAAGATGGGGAAAGAAGTTTGGGAGATGGGGGAGGCAGGACAGAGGGGAATCCAGGAGAAAGCTATAGCAAACTGTGGAAAGAACTTTGGGAAATCGGAGGAGGCAGGACAGAGGGGAAATAAATAGAAAGCTATCACACGCTAGGGAAAGAACTTTGGGAGATCGGAGTAGGCAGGACAGAGGGGAATCCAGGAGAAAGCTATAGCAAGCTGGGGAAAGAACTTTGGGAAATTGGAGGAGGCAGGACAGAGGGGAATCCAATAGAAAGCTATCACACGCTAGGGAAAGAACTTTGGGAGATGGGGGAGGCAGGACAGAGGGGAATCCAGGAGAAAGCTATAGCAAACTGGGGAAAGAACTTTGGGAGATCTGAGGAGGCAGGACAGAGGGGAATCCAGGAGAAAGCTATCGCACGGAGGGAAAGAACTTTGGGAGATCGGAGTAGGCAGGACAGAGGGGAATCCAGGAGAAATCTATCGCAAGCTGGGGAAAGAACTTTGGGAGATGGGGGAGGCAGGACTGTGGGGAATTCAGAAGAAAGCTATCGCAGGCTGGGGGAAAATCTTTGGGAGACCTGAGGAGATAGAACAGAGGGGAATTCAGAAGAAAGCTATTGAAACGCTGGGGAAAGAACTTTGGGAGATGGGGGAGGCAGGACAGAGGGTAATCCAGAAGAAATCTATCGCAAGCTGGGGAAAGAACTTTGGGAGATCTGAGGAGGCAGGACAGAGGGGAATCCAGGAGGGAGCATCACAAGATGGGGAAAGAACTTTGGGAGATGGGGGAGGCAGGACAGAGGGGAATCCAGGAGGGAGCATCACAAGATGGGGAAAGAACTTTGGGAGATGGGGGAGGCAGGACATAGGGTAATCCAGGAGAAAGCTATCGCAAGCTTGGGAAAGAACTTTCGGAGATCAGAGGAGGCAGGACAGAGGGGAATCCAGTTGGGAGCATCACAAGATGGGGCAAGAAGTTTGGGAGATGGGGGAGGCAGGACAGAGGGGAAATCAATAGAAAGCTATCGCACAGTAGGGAAAGAACTTTGGGAGGTGGGGGAGGCAGAAAAGAGGGGAATCCAATAGAAAGCTATCACACTCTATGGAAAGAACTTTCGGAGATCTGAGGAGGCAGGACAGAGGGGAATCCAGGAGAAAGCTATCGCACGGTAGGGAAAGAAGTTTGGGAGATGGGGGAGGCAGGACAGAGGGGAATCTAGGAGAAAGCTATAGCAAACTGGGGAAAGAACTTTGGGAAATCAGAGGAGGCTGGACAGAGGGGAAATCAATAGAAACCTATCGCACTCTAGGGAAAGAACTTTCGGAGATCTGAGGAGGCAGGACAGAGGGGAATCCAGTTGGGAGCATCACAAGATGGGGCAAGAAGTTTGGGAGATGGGGGAGGCAGGACAGAGGGGAATCGAGGAGAAATTTATAGCAAGCTGGGGAAAGAACTTTGGGAAATCGGAGTAGGCAGGACAGAGGGGAATCCAGGAGAAATCTATCGCACGCTAGGGAAAGAACTTTGGGAGATCGCAGTAGGCAGGACAGAGGGGAATCCAGGAGAAAGCTATAGCAAGCTGGGGAAAGAACTTTGGGAAATCGGAGGAGGCAGGGCAGAGGGGAATCCAGGAGAAAGCTGTTGCACGCTGGGGAAAGAACTTTGGGAGATCTGAGGAGGCAGGACAGAGGGGAATCCAGGAGAAAGCTGTTGCACGCTGGGGAAAGAACTTTGGGAGATCTGAGGAGGCAGGACAGAGGGGAATCAAGGAGAAAGCTATCACACGGAGGGAAAGAACTTTGGGAGATCGGAGTAGGCAGGACAGAGGGGAATCCAGGAGAAATCTATCGCAAGCTGGGGAAAGAACTTTGGGAGATGGGGGAGGCAGGACAGAGGGTAATCCAGGAGAAAGCTATAGCAAACTGGGGAAAGAACTTTGGGAGGTCGGAGGAGGCAGGACAGAGGGTAATCCAGGAGAAAGCTATCGCAAGCTGGGGAAAGAACTTTGGGAGATCTGAGGTGGCAGGACAGAGGGGAATCCAGGTGGGAGCATCACAGGATGGCGAAAGAACTTTGGGAGATGGGGGAGGCAGGACTGTGGGGAATTCAGAAGAAAGCTATCGCAGGCTGGGGGAAAATCTTTGGGAGACCTGAGGAGATAGAACAGAGGGGAATTCAAAAGAAAGCTATTGAAACGCTGGGGAAAGAACTTTGGGAGATGGGGGAGGCAGGACAGAGGGAAATCCAGGAGAAAGCTACAGCAAACTGGGGAAAGAACTTTGGGAGGTCGGAGGAGGCAGGACAGAGGGTAATGCAGGAGAAAGCTATCGCAAGCTGGGGAAAGAACTTTGGGAGATCTGAGGAGGCAGGACAGAGGGGAATCCAGGAGGGAGCATCACAGGATGGGGAAAGAACTTTGGGAGATGGGGGAGGCAGGACAGAGGGGAATCCAGTTGGGAGCATCGCAAGATGGGGAAAGAAGTTTGGGAGATGGGGGAGGCAGGACAGAGGGGAATCCAGGAGAAAGCTATAGCAAACTGGGGAAAGAACTTTGGGAAATCGGAGGAGGCAGGACAGAGGGGAAATAAATAGAAAGCTATCACACGCTAGGGAAAGAACTTTGGGAGATCGGAGTAGGCAGGACAGAGGGGAATCCAGGAGAAAGCTATAGCAAGCTGGGGAAAGAACTTTGGGAAATTGGAGGAGGCAGGACAGAGGGGAATCCAATAGAAAGCTATCACACGCTAGGGAAAGAACTTTGGGAGATGGGGGAGGCAGGACAGAGGGGAATCCAGGAGAAAGCTATAGCAAACTGGGGAAAGAACTTTGGGAAATTGGAGGAGGCAGGACAGAGGGGAATCCAGGAGAAAGCTATAGCAAACTGGGGGAAAACCCTTGGGAGGCCTGAGGAGGTAGAACAGAGGCGAATTCAGAAGAAAGCTATTGCAACGCTGGGGGAAAGAACTTTGGGAGATGGGGGAGGCAGGACAGAGGGGAATCCAGGAGGGAGCATCACAAGATGGGGAAAGAACTTTGGGAGATGGGGGAGGCAGGACATAGGGTAATCCAGGAGAAAGCTATCGCAAGCTTGGGAAAGAACTTTCGGAGATCAGAGGAGGCAGGACAGAGGGGAATCCAGTTGGGAGCATCACAAGATGGGGCAAGAAGTTTGGGAGATGGGGGAGGCAGGACAGAGGAGAAATCAATAGAAAGCTATCGCACAGTAGGGAAAGAACTTTGGGAGGTGGGGGAGGCAGAAAAGAGGGGAATCCAATAGAAAGCTATCACACTCTAGGGAAAGAACTTTCGGAGATCTGAGGAGGCAGGACAGAGGGGAATCCAGGAGAAAGCTATCGCACGGTAGGGAAAGAAGTTTGGGAGATGGGGGAGGCAGGACAGAGGGGAATCTAGGAGAAAGCTATAGCAAACTGGGGAAAGAACTTTGGGAAATCAGAGGAGGCTGGACAGAGGGGAAATCAATAGAAACCTATCGCACTCTAGGGAAAGAACTTTCGGAGATCTGAGGAGGCAGGACAGAGGGGAATCCAGTTGGGAGCATCGCAAGATGGGGAAAGAACTTTGGGAAATCGGAGGAGGCAGGACAAAGGGGAATCCAGGAGAAATCTATCGCACGCTAGGGAAAGAACTTTGGGAGATCGGAGTAGGCAGGACAGAGGGGAATCCAGGAGAAATCTATCGCACGCTAGGGAAAGAACTTTGGGAAATCGGAGGAGGCAGGACAGAGGGGAAATCAATAGAAAGCTATCACACGCTAGGGAAAGAACTTTGGGAGATCGGAGTAGGCAGGACAGAGGGGAATCCAGGAGAAAGCTATAGCAAGCTGGGGAAAGAACTTTGGGAAATCGGAGGAGGCAGGACAGAGGGGAATCCAGGAGAAATCTATCCAGGAGAAATCTATCGCACGCTAGGGAAAGAACTTTGGGAGATCGCAGTAGGCAGGACAGAGGGGAATCCAGGAGAAATCTATCGAACGCTGGAGAAAGAACGGAGGAGGCAGGACAGAGGGGAATCCAGGAGAAAGCTGTTGCACGCTGGGGAAAGAACTTTGGGAGATCTGAGGAGGTAGGACAGAGGGGAATCCCGGAGAAAGCTATCGCACGGAGGGAAAGAACTTTGGGAGATGGGGGAGGCAGGACATAGGGTAATCCAGGAGAAAGCTATAGCAAGCTTGGGAAAGAACTTTTGGAGATCAGAGGAGGCAGGACAGAGGGGAATCCAGTTGGGAGCATCACAAGATGGGGCAAGAAGTTTGGGAGATGGGGGAGGCAGGACAGAGGGGAATCTAGGAGAAATTTATAGCAAGCTGGGGAAAGAACTTTGGGAAATCGGAGTAGGCAGGACAGAGGGGAATCCAGGAGAAAGCTGTTGCACGCTGGGGAAAGAACTTTGGGAGATCGCAGTAGGCAGGACAGAGGGGAATCCAGGAGAAATCTATCGCACGCTGGAGAAAGAACTTTGGGAGATCGGAGGAGGCAGGACAGAGGGGAATCCAGGAGAAAGCTGTTGCACGCTGGGGAAAGAACTTTGGGAGATCTGAGGAGGCAGGACAGAGGGGAATCAAGGAGAAAGCTATCGCAAGCTGGGGAAAGAACTTTGGGAGATCTGAGGAGGCAGGACAGAGGGGAATCCAGGAGAAAGCTGTTGCACGCTGGAGAAAGAACTTTGGGAGATCTGAGGAGGCAGGACAGAGGGGAATCCAGGAGAAACCTATCGCAAGCTGGGGAAAGAACTTTGGGAGATCTGAGGAGGCAGGACAGAGGGGAATCCAGGAGGGAGCATCACAGGATGGCGAAAGAACTTTGGGAGATGGGGGAGGCAGGACTGTGGGGAATTCAGAAGAAAACTATCGCAGGCTGGGGGGAAATCTTTGGGAGACCTGAGGAGATAGAACAGAGGGGAATTTAGAAGAAAGCTATTGAAACGCTGGGGAAAGAACTTTGGGAGATGGGGGAGGCAGGACAGAGGGGAATCCAGGAGAAAGCTGTTGCACGCTGGAGAAAGAACTTTGGGAGATCTGAGGAGGCAGGACAGAGGGGAATCCAGGAGAAAGCTATCGCAAGCTGGGGAAAGAACTTTGGGAGATCTGAGGAGGCAGGACAGAGGGGAATCCAGGAGGGAGCATCACAGGATGGCGAAAGAACTTTGGGAGATGGGGGAGGCAGGACTGTGGGGAATTCAGAAGAAAGCTATCGCAGGCTGGGGGGAAATCTTTGGGAGACCTGAGGAGATAGAACAGAGGGGAATTTAGAAGAAAGCTATTGAAACGCTGGGGAAAGAACTTTGGGAGATGGGGGAGGCAGGACAGAGGGTAATCCAGAAGAAATCTATCGCAAGCTGGGGAAAGAACTTTGGGAGATCTGAGGAGGCAGGACAGAGGGGAATCCAGGAGGGAGCATCAAAGGATGGGGAAAGAAGTTTGGGAGATGGGGGAGGCAGGACAGAGGGGAATCCAGGAGAAAGCTATAGCAAACTGGGGAAAGAACTTTGGGAAATCGGAGGAGGCAGGACAGAGGGGAAATCAATAGAAAGCTATCACACGCTAGGGAAAGAACTTTGGGAGATCGGAGTAGGCAGGACAGAGGGGAATCTAGGAGAAAGCTATAGCAAACTGGGGAAAGAACTTTGGGAAATCGGAGGAGGCAGGACAGAGGGGAATCCAATAGAAAGCTATAGTACTCTAGGGAAAGAACTTTCGGAGATATGAGGAGGCAGGACAGAGGGGAATCCAGGAGAAAGCTATAGCAAACTGGGGGGAAATCCTTGGGAGGCCTGAGGAGGTAGAACAGAGGCGAATTCAGAAGAAAGCTATTGCAACGCTGGGGGAAAGAACTTTGGGAGATGGGGGAGGCAGGACACAGGGGAATCCAGGAGGGAGCATCACAAGATGGGGAAAGAACTTTGGGAGATGGGGGAGGCAGGACAGAGAGTAATCCAAGAGAAAGCTATCGCAAGCTGGGGAAAGAACTTTGGGAAATCGGAGGAGGCAAGATAGAGGGGAAATCAATAGAAAGCTATCACACACTGGGGAAAGAACTTTGGGAGATGAGAGAGGCAGGACAGAGGGGAATCCAGGAGAAAGCTATTGCACGCTGGGGAAAGAACTTTGGGAGGTCGGAGGAGGCAGGACAGAGGGGAATCCAGGAGGGAGCATCACATGCTGGGGGAAAGAACTTTGGGAGATGGGGGAGGCAGGACAGAGGGGAATCCAGGAGAAAGCTATAGCAAACTGGGGAAAGAACTTTGGGAGATCTGAGGAGGCAGGACAGAGGGGAATCCAGGAGGGAGCATCACAGGATGGCTAAAGAACTTTGGGAGATGGGGGAGGCAGGACTGTGGGGAATTCAGAAGAAAGCTATCGCAGGCTGGGGGAAAATCTTTGGGAGACCTGAGGAGATAGAACAGAGGGGAATTCAGAAGAAAGCTATTGAAACGCTGGGGAAAGAACTTTGGGAGATGGGGGAGGCAGGACAGAGGGTAATCCAGAAGAAATCTATCGCAAGCTGGGGAAAGAACTTTGGGAGATCTGAGGAGGCAGGACAGAGGGGAATCCAGGAGGGAGCATCACAAGATGGGGAAAGAACTTTGGGAGATGGGGGAGGCAGGACAGAGGGGAATCCAGGAGGGAGCATCACAAGATGGGGAAAGAACTTTGGGAGATGGGGGAGGCAGGACATAGGGTAATCCAGGAGAAAGCTATAGCAAGCTGGGGAAAGAACTTTGGGAGATGGGGGAGGCAGGACAGAGGGGAATCCAACAGAAAGCTATCGTACTCTAGGGAAAGAACTTTCGGAGATCTGAGGAGGCAGGACAGAGGGGAATCCAGTTGGGAGCATCGCAAGATGGGGAAAGAAGTTTGGGAGATGGGGGAGGCAGGACAGAGGGGAATCCAGGAGAAAGCTATAGCAAACTGGGGAAAGAACTTTGGGAAATCGGAGGAGGCAGGACAGAGGGGAAATAAATAGAAAGCTATCACACGCTAGGGAAAGAACTTTGGGAGATCGGAGTAGGCAGGACAGAGGGGAATCCAGGAGAAAGCTATAGCAAGCTGGGGAAAGAACTTTGGGAAATTGGAGGAGGCAGGACAGAGGGGAATCCAATAGAAAGCTATCACACGCTAGGGAAAGAACTTTGGGAGATGGGGGAGGCAGGACAGAGGGCAATCCTGGAGAAAGCTATAGCAAACTGGGGAAAGAACTTTGGGAAATTGGAGGAGGCAGGACAGAGGGGAATCCAATAGAAAGCTATCGTACTCTAGGGAAAGAACTTTCGGAGATATGAGGAGGCAGGACAGAGGGGAATCCAGGAGAAAGCTATAGCAAACTGGGGGGAAACCCTTGGGAGGCCTGAGGAGGTAGAACAGAGGCGAATTCATAAGAAAGCTATTGCAACGCTGGGGGAAAGAACTTTGGGAGATGGGGGAGGCAGGACAGAGGGGAATCCAGGAGGGAGCATCACAAGATGGGGAAAGAACTTTGGGAGATGGGGGAGGCAGGACAGAGAGTAATCCAGGAGAAAGCTATCGCAAGCTGGGGAAAGAACTTTGGGAAATTGGAGGAGGCAGGACAGAGGGGAATCCAATAGAAAGCTATCGTACTCTAGGGAAAGAACTTTCGGAGATATGAGGAGGCAGGACAGACGGGAATCCAGGAGAAAGCTATAGCAAACTGGGGAAAGAACTTTGGGAAATCGGAGGAGGCAAGATAGAGGGAAAATCAATAGAAAGCTATCTCACACTGGGGAAAGAACTTTGGGAGGTCGGAGGAGGCAGGACAGAGGGGAATCCAGGAGGGAGCATCACATGCTGGGGGAAAGAACTTTGGGAGATGGGGGAGGCAGGACAGAGGGGAAATCAATAGAAAGCTATCGCACGGTAGGGAAAGAACTTTGGGAGGTGGGTGAGGCAGAACAGAGGGGAATCCAATAGAAAGCTATCACACTCTAGGGAAAGAACTTTCGGAGATCAGAGGAGGCAGGACAGAGGGGAATCCAGTAGGGAGCATCACAAGATGGGGAAAGAACTTTGGAAGATGGGGGAGGCAGGACAGAGGGGAATCCAATAGAAAGCTATCACACTCTAGGGAAAGAACTTTAGGAGATCAGAGGAGGCAGGACAGAGGGGAATCCAGTTGGGAGCATCACAAGATGGGGCAAGAACTTTGGGAGATCGGAGTAGGCAGGACAGAGGGGAATCCAGGAGAAAGCTATAGCAAACTGGGGAAAGAACTTTGGGAAATCGGAGGCGGCAAGATAGAGGGAAAATCAATAGAAAGCTATCTCACACTGGGGAAAGAACTTTGGGAGATGAGAGAGGCAGGACAGAGGGGAATCCAGGAGAAAGCTATTGCACGCTGGGGAAAGAACTATGGGAGGTCGGAGGAGGCAGGACAGAGGGGAATCCAGGAGGGAGCATCACATGCTGGGGGAAAGAACTTTGGGAGATGGGGGAGGCAGGACAGAGGGGAAATCAATAGAAAGCTATCGCACGGTAGGGAAAGAACTTTCGGAGGTGGGGGAGGCAGAACAGAGGGGAATCCAATAGAAAGCTATCACACTCTAGGGAAAGAACTTTCGGAGATCAGAGGAGGCAGGACAGAGGGGAATCCAGTAGGGAGCATCACAAGATGGGGAAAGAACTTTGGGAGATGGGGGAGGCAGGACATAGGGTAATCCAGGAGAAATCTATCGCAAGCTGGGGATAGAACTTTGGGAGATGGGGGAGGCAGGACAGAGGGGAATCCAGTTGGGAGCATCACAAGATGGGGCAAGAAGTTTGGGAGATGGGGGAGGCAGGACAAAGGGGAATCCAGGAGAAAACTATCAAGGAGAAATCTATCCATGCTAGGGAAAGAACTTTGGGAGATGAGAGAGGCAGGACAGAGGGGAATCCAGGAGAAAGCTATTGCACGCTGGGGAAAGAACTTTGGGAGGTCGGAGGAGGCAGGACAGAGGGGAATCCAGGAGGGAGCATCACACGCTGGGGGAAAGAACTTTGGGAGATGGGGGAGGCAGGACAGAGGGGAATCCAATAGAAAGCTATCGTACTCTAGGGAAAGAACTTTCGGAGATCAGAGGAGGCAGGACAGAGGGGAATCCAGTAGGGAGCATCACAAGATGGGGAAAGAACTTTGGGAAATCGCAGTAGGCAGGACAGAGGGGAATCCAGGAGAAATCTATCGAACGCTGGAGAAAGAACGGAGGAGGCAGGACAGAGGGGAATCCAGGAGAAAGCTGTTGCACGCTGGGGAAAGATCTTTGGGAGATGGGGGAGGCAGGACAGAGGGGAATCCAGTTGGGAGCATCACAAGATGGGGAAAGAAGTTTGGGAGATGGGGGAGGCAGGACAGAGGGGAATCGAGGAGAAAGCTATAGCAAACTGGGGAAAGAACTTTGGGAAATCAGAGGAGGCTGGACAGAGGGGAAATCAATAGAAACCTATGGCACTCTAGGGAAAGAACTTTCGGAGATCTGAGGAGGCAGGACAGAGGGGAATCCAGTTGGGAGCATCGCAAGATGGGGAAAGAACTTTGGGAAATCGGAGGAGGCAGGACAAAGGGGAATCCAGGAGAAATCTATCAAGGAGAAATCTATCGCACGCTAGGGAAAGAACTTTGGGAGATCGGAGTAGGCAGGACAGAGGGGAATCCAGGAGAAATTTATAGCAAGCTGGGGAAAGAACTTTGGGAGATCGCAGTAGGCAGGACAGAGGGGAATCCAGGAGAAATCTATCGCACGCTGGAGAAAGAACTTTGGGAGATCGGTGGAGGCAGGACAGAGGGGAATCCAGGAGAAAGCTGTTGCACGCTGGGGAAAGAAATTTGGGAGATCTGAGGAGGCAGGACAGAGGGGAATCCAGGAGAAAGCTATCGCAAGCTGGGGATAGAACTTTGGGAGATGGGGGAGGCAGGACAGAGCGGAATCCAGAAGAAAGCTATAGCAAACTGGGGAAAGAACTTTGGGAGGTCGGAGGAGGCAGGACAGAGGGTAATCCAGAAGAAATCTATCGCAAGCTGGGGAAAGAACTTTGGGAGACCTGAGGAGGCAGGACAGAGGGGAATCCAGGAGGGAGCATCACAGGATGGGGAAAGAACTTTGGGAGATGGGGGAGGCAGGACAGAGGGGAATCTAGTTGGGAGCATCGCAAGATGGGGAAAGAACTTTGGGAGGTCGGAGGAGGCAGGACAGAGGGGAATCCAGGAGAAAGCTATAGCAAACTGGGGAAAGAACTTTGGGAAATCGGAGGAGGCAGGACAGAGGGGAATCCAATAGAAAGCTATCGTACTCTAGGGAAAGTACTTTCGGAGATCTGAGGAGGCAGGACAGAGGGGAATCCAGGAGGGAGCATCACAAGATGGGGAAAGAACTTTGGGAAATCGCAGTAGGCAGGACAGAGGGGAATCCAGGAGAAATCTATCGAACGCTGGAGAAAGAACGGAGGAGGCAGGACAGAGGGGAATCCAGGAGAAAGCTGTTGCACGCTGGGGAAAGAACTTTGGGAGATCTGAGGAGGTAGGACAGAGGGGAATCCAGGAGAAAGCTATCGCACGGAGGGAAAGAACTTTGGGAGATCGGAGTAGGCAGGACAGAGGGGAATCCAGGAGAAATCTACCGCAAGCTGGGGAAAGAACTTTGGGAGATGGGGGAGGCAGGACAGAGGGGAATCCAGTTGGGAGCATCACAAGATGGGGCAAGAAGTTTGGGAGATGGGGGAGGCAGGACAGAGGGGAATCGAGGAGAAAGCTATAGCAAACTGGGGAAAGAACTTTGGGAAATCAGAGGAGGCTGGACGGAGGGGAAATCAATAGAAACCTATCGCACTCTAGGGAAAGAACTTTCGGAGATCTGAGGAGGCAGGACAGAGGGGAATCCAGTTGGGAGCATCGCAAGATGGGGAAAGAACTTTGGGAAATCGGAGGAGGCAGGACAAAGGGGAATCCAGGAGAAATCTATCAAGGAGAAATCTATCGCACGCTAGGGAAAGAACTTTGGGAGATCGGAGTAGGCAGGACAGAGGGGAATCCAGGAGAAATTTATAGCAAGCTGGGGAAAGAACTTTGGGAAATCGGAGTAGGCAGAACAGAGGGGAATCCAGGAGAAATCTATCGCACGCTGGAGAAAGAACTTTGGGAGATCGGTGGAGGCAGGACAGAGGGGAATCCAGGAGAAAGCTGTTGCACGCTGGGGAAAGAACTTTGGGAGATCTGAGGAGGCAGGACAGAGGGGAATCCAGGAGAAAGCTATCGCACGGAGGGAAAGAACTTTGGGAGATCGGAGTAGGCAGGACAGAGGGGAATCCAGGAGAAATCTATCGCAAGCTGGGGATAGAACTTTGGGAGATGGGGGAGGCAGGACAGAGCGGAATCCAGGAGAAAGCTATAGCAAACTGGGGAAAGAACTTTGGGAGGTCGGAGGAGGCAGGACAGAGGGTAATCCAGGAGGGAGCATCACAGGATGGGGAAAGAACTTTGGGAGATGGGGGAGGCAGGACAGAGGGGAATCCAGGAGAAAGCTATAGCAAACTGGGGAAAGAACTTTGGGAAATCGGAGGAGGCAGGACAGAGGGGAATCCAATAGAAAGCTATCGTACTCTAGGGAAAGTACTTTCGGAGATCTGAGGAGGCAGGACAGAGGGGAATCCAGGAGGGAGCATCACAAGATGGGGAAAGAACTTTGGGAAATCGCAGTAGGCAGGACATAGGGGAATCCAGGAGAAATCTATCGAACGCTGGAGAAAGAACGGAGGAGGCAGGACAGAGGGGAATCCAGGAGAAAGCTGTTGCACGCTGGGGAAAGAACTTTGGGAGATCTGAGGAGGTAGGACAGAGGGGAATCCAGGAGAAAGCTATCGCACGGAGGGAAAGAACTTTGGGAGATCGGAGTAGGCAGGACAGAGGGGAATCCAGGAGAAATCTACCGCAAGCTGGGGAAAGAACTTTGGGAGATGGGGGAGGCAGGACAGAGGGGAATCCAGTTGGGAGCATCACAAGATGGGGCAAGAAGTTTGGGAGATGGGGGAGGCAGGACAGAGGGGAATCGAGGAGAAAGCTATAGCAAACTGGGGAAAGAACTTTGGGAAATCAGAGGAGGCTGGACAGAGGGGAAATCAATAGAAACCTATCGCACTCTAGGGAAAGAACTTTCGGAGATCTGAGGAGGCAGGACAGAGGGGAATCCAGTTGGGAGCATCGCAAGATGGGGAAAGAACTTTGGGAAATCGGAGGAGGCAGGACAAAGGGGAATCCAGGAGAAATCTATCAAGGAGAAATCTATCGCACGCTAGGGAAAGAACTTTGGGAGATCGGAGTAGGCAGGACAGAGGGGAATCCAGGAGAAATTTATAGCAAGCTGGGGAAAGAACTTTGGGAGATCGCAGTAGGCAGGACAGAGGGGAATCCAGGAGAAATCTATCGCACGCTGGAGAAAGAACTTTGGGAGATCGGTGGAGGCAGGACAGAGGGGAATCCAGGAGAAAGCTATCGCAAGCTGGGGATAGAACTTTGGGAGATGGGGGAGGCAGGACAGAGCGGAATCCAGAAGAAAGCTATAGCAAACTGGGGAAAGAACTTTGGGAGGTCGGAGGAGGCAGGACAGAGGGTAATCCAGAAGAAATCTATCGCAAGCTGGGGAAAGAACTTTGGGAGACCTGAGGAGGCAGGACAGAGGGGAATCCAGGAGGGAGCATCACAGGATGTGGAAAGAACTTTGGGAGATGGGGGAGGCAGGACAGAGGGGAATCTAGTTGGGAGCATCGCAAGATGGGGAAAGAACTTTGGGAGGTCGGAGGAGGCAGGACAGAGGGGAATCCAGGAGAAATTTATAGCAAGCTGGGGAAAGAACTTTGGGAAATCGGAGTAGGCAGGACAGAGGGGAATCCAGGAGAAATCTATCGAACGCTGGAGAAAGAACGGAGGAGGCAGGACAGAGGGGAATCCAGGAGAAAGCTGTTGCACGCTGGGGAAAGAACTTTGGGAGATCTGAGGAGGTAGGACAGAGGGGAATCCAGGAGAAAGCTATCGCACGGAGGGAAAGAACTTTGGGAGATCGGAGTAGGCAGGACAGAGGGGAATCCAGGAGAAATCTACCGCAAGCTGGGGAAAGAACTTTGGGAGATGGGGGAGGCAGGACAGAGGGGAATCCAGTTGGGAGCATCACAAGATGGGGCAAGAAGTTTGGGAGATGGGGGAGGCAGGACAGAGGGGAATCGAGGAGAAAGCTATAGCAAACTGGGGAAAGAACTTTGGGAAATCAGAGGAGGCTGGACAGAGGGGAAATCAATAGAAACCTATCGCACTCTAGGGAAAGAACTTTCGGAGATCTGAGGAGGCAGGACAGAGGGGAATCCAGTTGGGAGCATCGCAAGATGGGGAAAGAACTTTGGGAAATCGGAGGAGGCAGGACAAAGGGGAATCCAGGAGAAATCTATCAAGGAGAAATCTATCGCACGCTAGGGAAAGAACTTTGGGAGATCGGAGTAGGCAGGACAGAGGGGAATCCAGGAGAAATTTATAGCAAGCTGGGGAAAGAACTTTGGGAAATCGGAGTAGGCAGGACAGAGGGGAATCCAGGAGAAATCTATCGCACGCTGGAGAAAGAACTTTGGGAGATCGGTGGAGGCAGGACAGAGGGGAATCCAGGAGAAAGCTGTTGCACGCTGGGGAAAGAACTTTGGGAGATCTGAGGAGGCAGGACAGAGGGGAATCCAGGAGAAAGCTATCGGAAGCTGGGGATAGAACTTTGGGAGATGGGGGAGGCAGGACAGAGCGGAATCCAGGAGAAAGCTATAGCAAACTGGGGAAAGAACTTTGGGAGGTCGGAGGAGGCAGGACAGAGGGTAATCCAGAAGAAATCTATCGCAAGCTGGGGAAAGAACTTTGGGAGATCGGAGTAGGCAGGACAGAGGGGAATCCAGGAGAAATCTATCGCAAGCTGGGGATAGAACTTTGGGAGATGGGGGAGGCAGGACAGAGCGGAATCCAGGAGAAAGCTATAGCAAACTGGGGAAAGAACTTTGGGAGGTCGGAGGAGGCAGGACAGAGGGTAATCCAGAAGAAATCTATCGCAAGCTGGGGAAAGAACTTTGGGAGATCTGAGGAGGCAGGACAGAGGGGAATCCAGGAGGGAGCATCACAGGATGGGGAAAGAACTTTGGGAGATGGGGGAGGCAGGACAGAGGGGAATCCAGTTGGGAGCATCGCAAGATGGGGAAAGAAGTTTGGGAGATGGGGGAGGCAGGACAGAGGGGAATCCAGGAGAAAGCTATAGCAAACTGGGGAAAGAACTTTGGGAAATCGGAGGAGGCAGGACAGAGGGGAATCCAATAGAAAGCTATCGTACTCTAGGGAAAGTACTTTCGGAGATCTGAGGAGGCAGGACAGAGGGGAATCCAGGAGGGAGCATCACAAGATGGGGAAAGAACTTTGGGAAATCGCAGTAGGCAGGACAGAGGGGAATCCAGGAGAAATCTATCGAACGCTGGAGAAAGAACGGAGGAGGCAGGACAGAGGGGAATCCAGGAGAAAGCTGTTGCACGCTGGGGAAAGAACTTTGGGAGATCTGAGGAGGTAGGACAGAGGGGAATCCAGGAGAAAGCTATCGCACGGAGGGAAAGAACTTTGGGAGATCGGAGTAGGCAGGACAGAGGGGAATCCAGGAGAAATCTACCGCAAGCTGGGGAAAGAACTTTGGGAGATGGGGGAGGCAGGACAGAGGGGAATCCAGTTGGGAGCATCACAAGATGGGGCAAGAAGTTTGGGAGATGGGGGAGGCAGGACAGAGGGGAATCGAGGAGAAAGCTATAGCAAACTGGGGAAAGAACTTTGGGAAATCAGAGGAGGCTGGACAGAGGGGAAATCAATAGAAACCTATCGCACTCTAGGGAAAGAACTTTCGGAGATCTGAGGAGGCAGGACAGAGGGGAATCCAGTTGGGAGCATCGCAAGATGGGGAAAGAACTTTGGGAAATCGGAGGAGGCAGGACAAAGGGGAATCCAGGAGAAATCTATCAAGGAGAAATCTATCGCACGCTAGGGAAAGAACTTTGGGAGATCGGAGTAGGCAGGACAGAGGGGAATCCAGGAGAAATTTATAGCAAGCTGGGGAAAGAACTTTGGGAAATCGGAGTAGGCAGGACAGAGGGGAATCCAGGAGAAATCTATCGCACGCTGGAGAAAGAACTTTGGGAGATCGGTGGAGGCAGGTCAGAGGGGAATCCAGGAGAAAGCTGTTGCACGCTGGGGAAAGAACTTTGGGAGATCTGAGGAGGCAGGACAGAGGGGAATCCAGGAGAAAGCTATCGCACGGAGGGAAAGAACTTTGGGAGATCGGAGTAGGCAGGACAGAGGGGAATCCAGGAGAAATCTATCGCAAGCTGGGGATAGAACTTTGGGAGATGGGGGAGGCAGGACAGAGCGGAATCCAGGAGAAAGCTATAGCAAACTGGGGAAAGAACTTTGGGAGGTCGGAGGAGGCAGGACAGAGGGTAATCCAGAAGAAATCTATCGCAAGCTGGGGAAAGAACTTTGGGAGATCTGAGGAGGCAGGACAGAGGGGAATCCAGGAGGGAGCATCACAGGATGGGGAAAGAACTTTGGGAGATGGGGGAGGCAGGACAGAGGGGAATCCAGTTGGGAGCATCGCAAGATGGGGAAAGAAGTTTGGGAGATGGGGGAGGCAGGACAGAGGGGAATCCAGGAGAAAGCTATAGCAAACTGGGGAAAGAACTTTGGGAAATCGGAGGAGGCAGGACAGAGGGGAATCCAATAGAAAGCTATCGTACTCTAGGGAAAGTACTTTCGGAGATCTGAGGAGGCAGGACAGAGGGGAATCCAGTAGGGAGCATCACAAGATGGGGAAAGAACTTTGGGAAATCGCAGTAGGCAGGACAGAGGGGAATCCAGTAGAAAGCTATCGCATGCTGGGGAAAGGACCTTGGGAGAGGGCAAGACAGAGGGGAATCCAGTAGAAAACTATCGCACGCTGGGGGAGGGAGGTTGGGATATCGGAGAGGGCAAGACAGAGGGGAATCCAGTAGAAAACTATCGCACGCTGGGGGAGGGAGGTTGGTATATCGGAGAGGGCAAGACAGAGGGGAATCCAGTAGAAAGCTATCGCACGCTGGGGAAAGGACCTTGGGGGACCGGAGGGGGCAAGACAGAGAGGAATCCAGTAGAAAGCTATCGCATGCTGGGGAAAGGACCTTGGGAGAGGGCAAGACAGAGGGGAATCCAGTAGAAAACTATTGCACGCTGGGGAGGGAGGTTGGGATATCGGAGAGGGCAAGACAGAAAGGAATCCAGTAGAAAGCTATCGCACGCTGGGGAAAGGACCTTGGGAGACCAGAGGGGGCAGGACAGAGGGGAATGCAGTAGAAAGCTATAGCACGCTGGGGGAGAGAGGTTGGGATACCGGAGAGGGCAAGACAGAGGGGAATCCAGTAGAAAGCTATCGCAAGCTGGGGGAGGGACCTTGGGAGACTGGAGGGGGCAAGACAGAAAGGAATCCAGTAGAAAGCTATCGCAAGCTGGGGGAGGGACCTTGGGAGACTGGAGGGGGCAAGACAGAAAGGAATCCAGTAGAAAGCTATCGCATGCTGGGGAAAGGACCTTGGGAGAGGGCAAGACAGAGGGGAATCCAGTAGAAAACTATCGCACGCTGGGGGAGGGAGGTTGGGATATCGGAGAGGGCAAGACAGAGGGGAATCCAGTAGAAAACTATCGCACGCTGGGGGAGGGAGGTTGGTATATCGGAGAGGGCAAGACAGAGGGGAATCCAGTAGAAAGCTATCGCACGCTGGGGAAAGGACCTTGGGGGACCGGAGGGGGCAAGACAGAGAGGAATCCAGTAGAAAGCTATCGCATGCTGGGGAAAGGACCTTGGGAGAGGGCAAGACAGAGGGGAATCCAGTAGAAAACTATCGCACGCTGGGGGAGGGAGGTTGGGATATCGGAGAGGGTAAGACAGAAAGGAATCCAGTAGAAAGCTATCGCACGCTGGGGAAAGGACCTTGGGAGACCAGAGGGGGCAGGACAGAGGGGAATGCAGTAGAAAGCTATAGCACGCTGGGGGAGAGAGGTTGGGATATCGGAGAGGGCAAGACAGAGGGGAATCCAGTAGAAAGCTATCGCAAGCTGGGGGAGGGACCTTGGGAGACTGGAGGGGGCAAGACAGAAAGGAATCCAGTAGAAAGCTATCGCACGCTGGGGAAAGGACCTTGGGAGACCAGAGGGGGCAGGACAGAGGGGAATCCAGTAGAAAGCTATTGCACGCTGGGGGAGGGAGGTTGGGATATCGGAGAGGGCAAGACAGAGGGGAATCCAGTAGAAAGCTATCGCACGCTGGGGGAGGGAGGTTGGCAGACTGGAGGAGGCAAGACAGAGGGGAATCCAGTAGAAAGCTATCGCACGCTGGGGGAGGGAGCTTGGGGGACCGGAGGAGGCAAGACAGAGGGGAATCCAGTAGAAAGCTATCGCACGCTGGGGAAAGGACCTTGGGAGACCAGAGGGGGCAGGAAAGAGAGGAATCCAGTAGAAAGCTACCGCACGCTGGGGAAAGGACCTTGGGAGACTGGAGGGGGCAAGACAGAAAGGAATCCAGTAGAAAGCTATCGCACGCTGGGGAAAGGACCTTGGGAGACCAGAGGGGGCAGGACAGAGGGGAATGCAGTAGAAAGCTATCGCACGCTGGGGGAGGGAGGTTGGGATATCGGAGAGGGCAAGACAGAGGGGAATCCAGTAGAAAGCTATCGCACGCTGGGGAAAGGACCTTGGGAGAGGGCAAGACAGAGGGGAATCCAGTAGAAAACTATCGCACGCTGGGGGAGGGAGGGGAGGGAGGTTGGGATATCGGAGAGGGCAAGACAGAGGGGAATCCAGTAGAAAACTATCGCACGCTGGGGAAAGGACCTTGGGGGACCGGAGGGGGCAAGACAGAGAGGAATCCAGTAGAAAGCTATCGCATGCTGGGAAAAGGACCTTGGGAGAGGGCAAGACAGAGGGGAATCCAGTAGAAAACTATTGCACGCTGGGGGAGGGAGGTTGGGATATCGGAGAGGGCAAGACAGAAAGGAATCCAGTAGAAAGCTATCGCACGCTGGGGAAAGGACCTTTGGGGACCGGAGGGGGCAGGACAGAGGGGAATCCAGGAGAAATCTATCGCACGCTAGGGAAAGAACTTTGGGAGATCGGAGTAGGCAGGACAGAGGGGAATCCAGGAGAAATCTATCGCAAGCTGGGGATAGAACTTTGGGAGATGGGGGAGGCAGGACAGAGCGGAATCCAGGAGAAAGCTATAGCAAACTGGGGAAAGAACTTTGGGAGGTCGGAGGAGGCAGGACAGAGGGTAATCCAGAAGAAATCTATCGCAAGCTGGGGAAAGAACTTTGGGAGATCTGAGGAGGCAGGACAGAGGGGAATCCAGGAGGGAGCATCACAGGATGGGGAAAGAACTTTGGGAGATGGGGGAGGCAGGACAGAGGGGAATCTAGTTGGGAGCATCGCAAGATGGGGAAAGAACTTTGGGAGGTCGGAGGAGGCAGGACAGAGGGGAATCCAGGAGAAAGCTATAGCAAACTGGGGAAAGAACTTTGGGAAATCGGAGGAGGCAGGACAGAGGGGAATCCAATAGAAAGCTATCGTACTCTAGGGAAAGTACTTTCGGAGATCTGAGGAGGCAGGACAGAGGGGAATCCAGGAGGGAGCATCACAAGATGGGGAAAGAACTTTGGGAAATCGCAGTAGGCAGGACAGAGGGGAATCCAGGAGAAATCTATCGAACGCTGGAGAAAGAACGGAGGAGGCAGGACAGAGGGGAATCCAGGAGAAAGCTGTTGCACGCTGGGGAAAGAACTTTGGGAGATCTGAGGAGGTAGGACAGAGGGGAATCCAGGAGAAAGCTATCGCACGGAGGGAAAGAACTTTGGGAGATCGGAGTAGGCAGGACAGAGGGGAATCCAGGAGAAATCTACCGCAAGCTGGGGAAAGAACTTTTGGAGATGGGGGAGGCAGGACAGAGGGGAATCCAGTTGGGAGCATCACAAGATGGGGCAAGAAGTTTGGGAGATGGGGGAGGCAGGACAGAGGGGAATCGAGGAGAAAGCTATAGCAAACTGGGGAAAGAACTTTGGGAAATCAGAGGAGGCTGGACAGAGGGGAAATCAATAGAAACCTATCGCACTCTAGGGAAAGAACTTTCGGAGATCTGAGGAGGCAGGACAGAGGGGAATCCAGTTGGGAGCATCGCAAGATGGGGAAAGAACTTTGGGAAATCGGAGGAGGCAGGACAAAGGGGAATCCAGGAGAAATCTATCAAGGAGAAATCTATCGCACGCTAGGGAAAGAACTTTGGGAGATCGGAGTAGGCAGGACAGAGGGGAATCCAGGAGAAATTTATAGCAAGCTGGGGAAAGAACTTTGGGAAATCGGAGTAGGCAGGACAGAGGGGAATCCAGGAGAAATCTATCGCACGCTGGAGAAAGAACTTTGGGAGATCGGTGGAGGCAGGTCAGAGGGGAATCCAGGAGAAAGCTGTTGCACGCTGGGGAAAGAACTTTGGGAGATCTGAGGAGGCAGGACAGAGGGGAATCCAGGAGAAAGCTATAGCAAACTGGGGAAAGAACTTTGGGAAATCGGAGGAGGCAGGACAGAGGGGAAATAAATAGAAAGCTATCACACGCTAGGGAAAGAACTTTGGGAGATCGGAGTTGGCAGGACAGAGGGGAATCCAGGAGAAAGCTATAGCAAGCTGGGGAAAGAACTTTGGGAAATTGGAGGAGGCAGGACAGAGGGGAATCCAATAGAAAGCTATCACACGCTAGGGAAAGAACTTTGGGAGATGGGGGAGGCAGGACAGAGGGGAATCCAGGAGAAAGCTATAGCAAACTGGGGAAAGAACTTTGGGAAATTGGAGGAGGCAGGACAGAGGGGAATCGAGGAGAAAGCTATAGCAAACTGGGGGAAAACCCTTGGGAGGCCTGAGGAGGTAGAACAGAGGCGAATTCAGAAGAAAGCTATTGCAACGCTGGGGGAAAGAACTTTGGGAGATGGGGGAGGCAGGACAGAGGGGAATCCAGGAGGGAGCATCACAAGATGGGGAAAGAACTTTGGGAGATGGGGGAGGCAGGACATAGGGTAATCCAGGAGAAAGCTATCGCAAGCTTGGGAAAGAACTTTCGGAGATCAGAGGAGGCAGGACAGAGGGGAATCCAGTTGGGAGCATCACAAGATGGGGCAAGAAGTTTGGGAGATGGGGGAGGCAGGACAGAGGGGAAATCAATAGAAAGCTATCGCACAGTAGGGAAAGAACTTTGGGAGGTGGGGGAGGCAGAAAAGAGGGGAATCCAATAGAAAGCTATCACACTCTAGGGAAAGAACTTTCGGAGATCTGAGGAGGCAGGACAGAGGGGAATCCAGGAGAAAGCTATCGCACGGTAGGGAAAGAAGTTTGGGAGATGGGGGAGGCAGGACAGAGGGGAATCTAGGAGAAAGCTATAGCAAACTGGGGAAAGAACTTTGGGAAATCTGAGGAGGCAGGACAGAGGGGAATCCAGTTGGGAGCATCGCAAGATGGGGAAAGAACTTTGGGAAATCGGAGGAGGCAGGACAGAGGGGAATCCAGGAGAAATCTATCGCACGCTGGAGAAAGAACTTTGGGAAATCGGAGGAGGCAGGACAAAGGGGAATCCAGGAGAAATCTATCGCACGCTAGGGAAAGAACTTTGGGAGATCGGAGTAGGCAGGACAGAGGGGAATCCAATAGAAAGCTATCACACGCTAGGGAAAGAACTTTGGGAAATCGGAGGAGGCAGGACAGAGGGGAAATCAATAGAAAGCTATCACACGCTAGGGAAAGAACTTTGGGAGATCAGAGTAGGCAGGACAGAGGGGAATCCAGGAGAAATCTATCCAGGACAAATCTATCGCACGCTAGGGAAAGAACTTTGGGAGATCGCAGTAGGCAGGACAAAGGGGAATCCAGGACAAATCTATCGCACGCTAGGGAAAGAACTTTGGGAGATCGGAGTAGGCAGGACAGAGGGGAATCCAATAGAAAGCTATCACACGCTAGGGAAAGAACTTTGGGAAATTGGAGGAGGCAGGACAGAGGGGAATCCAATAGAAAGCTATCACACGCTAGGGAAAGAACTTTGGGAGATGGGGGAGGCAGGACAAAGGGGAATCCAGGAGAAAGCTATAGCAAACTGGGGAAAGAACTTTGGGAAATTGGAGGAGGCAGGACAGAGGGGAATCCAATAGAAAGCTATCGTACTCTAGGGAAAGAACTTTCGGAGATATGAGGAGGCAGGACAGAGGGGCATCCAGGAGAAAGCTATAGCAAACTGGGGGAAAACCCTTGGGAGGCCTGAGGAGGTAGAACAGAGGCGAATTCATAAGAAAGCTATTGCAACGCTGGGGGAAAGAACTTTGGGAGATGGGGGAGGCAGGACAGAGGGGAATCCAGGAGGGAGCATCACAAGATGGGGAAAGAACTTTGGGAGATGGGGGAGGCAGGACAGAGAGTAATCCAGGAGAAAGCTATCGCAAGCTGGGGAAAGAACTTTGGGAAATTGGAGGAGGCAGGACAGAGGGGAATCCAATAGAAAGCTATCGTACTCTAGGGAAAGAACTTTCGGAGATATGAGGAGGCAGGACAGACGGGAATCCAGGAGAAAGCTATAGCAAACTGGGGAAAGAACTTTGGGAAATCGGAGGAGGCAAGATAGAGGGAAAATCAATAGAAAGCTATCTCACACTGGGGAAAGAACTTTGGGAGGTCGGAGGAGGCAGGACAGAGGGGAATCCAGGAGGGAGCATCACATGCTGGGGGAAAGAACTTTGGGAGATGGGGGAGGCAGGACAGAGGGGAAATCAATAGAAAGCTATCGCACGGTAGGGAAAGAACTTTGGGAGGTGGGGGAGGCAGAACAGAGGGGAATCCAATAGAAAGCTATCACACTCTAGGGAAAGAACTTTCGGAGATCAGAGGAGGCAGGACAGAGGGGAATCCAGTAGGGAGCATCACAAGATGGGGAAAGAACTTTGGGAGATGGGGGAGGCAGGACAGAGGGGAATCCAATAGAAAGCTATCACACTCTAGGGAAAGAACTTTAGGAGATCAGAGGAGGCAGGACAGAGGGGAATCCAGTTGGGAGCATCACAAGATGGGGCAAGAACTTTGGGAGATCGGAGTAGGCAGGACAGAGGGGAATCCAGGAGAAAGCTATAGCAAACTGGGGAAAGAACTTTGGGAAATCGGAGGAGGCAAGATAGAGGGAAAATCAATAGAAAGCTATCTCACACTGGGGAAAGAACTTTGGGAGATGAGAGAGGCAGGACAGAGGGGAATCCAGGAGAAAGCTATTGCACGCTGGGGAAAGAACTTTGGGAGGTCGGAGGAGGCAGGACAGAGGGGAATCCAGGAGGGAGCATCACATGCTGGGGGAAAGAACTTTGGGAGATGGGGGAGGCAGGACAGAGGGGAAATCAATAGAAAGCTATCGCACGGTAGGGAAAGAACTTTCGGAGGTGGGGGAGGCAGAACAGAGGGGAATCCAATAGAAAGCTATCACACTCTAGGGAAAGAACTTTCGGAGATCAGAGGAGGCAGGACAGAGGGGAATCCAGTAGGGAGCATCACAAGATGGGGAAAGAACTTTGGGAGATGGGGGAGGCAGGACAGAGGGGAATCCAGGAGAAAGCTATCGCAAGCTTGGGAAAGAACTTTCGGAGATCAGAGGAGGCAGGACAGAGGGGAATCCAGTTGGGAGCATCACAAGATGGGGCAAGAAGTTTGGGAGATGGGGGAGGCAGGACAAAGGGGAATCCAGGAAAAAACTATCAAGGGGAAATCTATCCATGCTAGGGAAAGAACTTTGGGAGATCGGAGTAGGCAGGACAGAGGGGAATCCAGGAGAAAGCTATAGCAAACTGGGGAAAGAACTTTGGGAGGTCGGAGGAGGCAGGACAGAGGGGAATCCAGGAGGGAGCATCACATGCTGGGGGAAAAACTTTGGGAGATGGGGGAGGCAGGACAGAGGGGAAATCAATAGAAAGCTATCGCACGGTAGGGAAAGAACTTTCGGAGGTGGGGGAGGCAGAACAGAGGGGAATCCAATAGAAAGCTATCACACTCTAGGGAAAGAACTTTCGGAGATCAGAGGAGGCAGGACAGAGGGGAATCCAGTAGGGAGCATCACAAGATGGGGAAAGAACTTTGGGAGATGGGGGAGGCAGGACAGAGGGGAATCCAGGAGAAAGCTATCGCAAGCTTGGGAAAGAACTTTCGGAGATCAGAGGAGGCAGGACAGAGGGGAATCCAGTTGGGAGCATCACAAGATGGGGCAAGAAGTTTGGGAGATGGGGGAGGCAGGACAAAGGGGAATCCAGGAGAAAACTATCAAGGAGAAATCTATCCATGCTAGGGAAAGAACTTTGGGAGATGAGAGAGGCAGGACAGAGGGGAATCCAGGAGAAAGCTATTGCACGCTGGGGAAAGAACTTTGGGAGGTCGGAGGAGGCAGGACAGAGGGGAATCCAGGAGGGAGCATCACACGCTGGGGGAAAGAACTTTGGGAGATGGGGGAGGCAGGACAGAGGGGAATCCAATAGAAAGCTATCGTACTCTAGGGAAAGAACTTTCGGAGATCAGAGGAGGCAGGACAGAGGGGAATCCAGTAGGGAGCATCACAAGATGGGGAAAGAACTTTGGGAAATCGCAGTAGGCAGGACAGAGGGGAATCCAGGAGAAATCTATCGAACGCTGGAGAAAGAACGGAGGAGGCAGGACAGAGGGGAATCCAGGAGAAAGCTGTTGCACGCTGGGGAAAGAACTTTGGGAGATGGGGGAGGCAGGACAGAGGGGAATCCAGTTGGGACCATCACAAGATGGGGCAAGAAGTTTGGGAGATGGGGGAGGCAGGACAAAGGGGAATCCAGGAGAAAACTATCAAGGAGAAATCTATCCATGCTAGGGAAAGAACTTTGGGAGATGAGAGAGGCAGGACAGAGGGGAATCCAGGAGAAAGCTGTTGCACGCTGGGGGAAAGAAGTTTGGGAGATGGGGGAGGCAGGACAGAGGGGAATCGAGGAGAAAGCTATAGCAAACTGGGGAAAGAACTTTGGGAAATCAGAGGAGGCTGGACAGAGGGGAAATCAATAGAAACCTATCGCACTCTAGGGAAAGAACTTTCGGAGATCTGAGGAGGCAGGACAGAGGGGAATCCAGTTGGGAGCATCGCAAGATGGGGAAAGAACTTTGGGAAATCGGAGGAGGCAGGACAAAGGGGAATCCAGGAGAAATCTATCAAGGAGAAATCTTTCGCACGCTAGGGAAAGAACTTTGGGAGATCGGAGTAGGCAGGACAGAGGGGAATCCAGGAGAAATTTATAGCAAGCTGGGGAAAGAACTTTGGGAGATCGCCGTAAGGAGGACAGAGGGGAATCCAGGAGAAATCTATCGCACGCTGGAGAAAGAACTTTGGGAGATCGGTGGAGGCAGGACAGAGGGGAATCCAGGAGAAAGCTGTTGCACGCTGGGGAAAGAACTTTGGGAGATCTGAGGAGGCAGGACAGAGGGGAATCCAGGAGAAAGCTATCGCACGGAGGGAAAGAACTTTGGGAGATCGGAGTAGGCAGGACAGAGGGGAATCCAGGAGAAATCTATCGCAAGCTGGGGATAGAACTTTGGGAGATGGGGGAGGCAGGACAGAGCGGAATCCAGGAGAAAGCTATAGCAAACTGGGGAAAGAACTTTGGGAGGTCGGAGGAGGCAGGACAGAGGGTAATCCAGAAGAAATCTATCGCAAGCTGGGGAAAGAACTTTGGGAGATCTGAGGAGGCAGGACAGAGGGGAATCCAGGAGGGAGCATCACAGGATGGGGAAAGAACTTTGGGAGATGGGGGAGGCAGGACAGAGGGGAATCTAGTTGGGAGCATCGCAAGATGGGGAAAGAACTTTGGGAGGTCGGAGGAGGCAGGACAGAGGGGAATCCAGGAGAAAGCTATAGCAAACTGGGGAAAGAACTTTGGGAAATCGGAGGAGGCAGGACAGAGGGGAATCCAATAGAAAGCTATCGTACTCTAGGGAAAGTACTTTCGGAGATCTGAGGAGGCAGGACAGAGGGGAATCCAGGAGGGAGCATCACAAGATGGGGAAAGAACTTTGGGAAATCGCAGTAGGCAGGACAGAGGGGAATCCAGGAGAAATCTATCGAACGCTGGAGAAAGAACGGAGGAGGCAGGACAGAGGGGAATCCAGGAGAAAGCTGTTGCACGCTGGGGAAAGAACTTTGGGAGATCTGAGGAGGTAGGACAGAGGGGAATCCAGGAGAAAGCTATCGCACGGAGGGAAAGAACTTTGGGAGATCGGAGTAGGCAGGACAGAGGGGAATCCAGGAGAAATCTACCGCAAGCTAGGGAAAGAACTTTGGGAGATGGGGGAGGCAGGACAGAGGGGAATCCAGTTGGGAGCATCACAAGATGGGGCAAGAAGTTTGGGAGATGGGGGAGGCAGGACAGAGGGGAATCGAGGAGAAAGCTATAGCAAACTGGGGAAAGAACTTTGGGAAATCAGAGGAGGCTGGACAGAGGGGAAATCAATAGAAACCTATCGCACTCTAGGGAAAGAACTTTCGGAGATCTGAGGAGGCAGGACAGAGGGGAATCCAGTTGGGAGCATCGCAAGATGGGGAAAGAACTTTGGGAAATCGGAGGAGGCAGGACAAAGGGGAATCCAGGAGAAATCTATCAAGGAGAAATCTATCGCACGCTAGGGAAAGAACTTTGGGAGATCGGAGTAGGCAGGACAGAGGGGAATCCAGGAGAAATTTATAGCAAGCTGGGGAAAGAACTTTGGGAAATCGGAGTAGGCAGGACAGAGGGGAATCCAGGAGAAATCTATCGCACGCTGGAGAAAGAACTTTGGGAGATCGGTGGAGGCAGGACAGAGGGGAATCCAGGAGAAAGCTGTTGCACGCTGGGGAAAGAACTTTGGGAGATCTGAGGAGGCAGGACAGAGGGGAATCCAGGAGAAAGCTATCGCACGGAGGGAAAGAACTTTGGGAGATCGGAGTAGGCAGGACAGAGGGGAATCCAGGAGAAATCTATCGCAAGCTGGGGATAGAACTTTGGGAGATGGGGGAGGCAGGACAGAGCGGAATCCAGGAGAAAGCTATAGCAAACTGGGGAAAGAACTTTGGGAGGTCGGAGGAGGCAGGACAGAGGGTAATCCAGAAGAAATCTATCGCAAGCTGGGGAAAGAACTTTGGGAGATCTTAGGAGGCAGGACAGAGGGGAATCCAGGAGGGAGCATCACAGGATGGGGAAAGAACTTTGGGAGATGGGGGAGGCAGGACAGAGGGGAATCCAGTTGGGAGCATCGCAAGATGGGGAAAGAAGTTTGGGAGATGGGGGAGGCAGGACAGAGGGGAATCCAGGAGAAAGATATAGCAAGCTGGGGAAAGAACTTTGGGAAATCGGAGGAGGCAGGACAGAGGGGAATCCAATAGAAAGCTATCGTACTCTAGGGAAAGTACTTTCGGAGATCTGAGGAGGCAGGACAGAGGGGAATCCAGGAGAAAGCTATCGCACGGAGGGAAAGAACTTTGGGAGATCGGAGTAGGCAGGACAGAGGGGAATCCAGGAGAAATCTACCGCAAGCTAGGGAAAGAACTTTGGGAGATGGGGGAGGCAGGACAGAGGGGAATCCAGTTGGGAGCATCACAAGATGGGGCAAGAAGTTTGGGAGATGGGGGAGGCAGGACAGAGGGGAATCGAGGAGAAAGCTATAGCAAACTGGGGAAAGAACTTTGGGAAATCAGAGGAGGCTGGACAGAGGGGAAATCAATAGAAACCTATCGCACTCTAGGGAAAGAACTTTCGGAGATCTGAGGAGGCAGGACAGAGGGGAATCCAGTTGGGAGCATCGCAAGATGGGGAAAGAACTTTGGGAAATCGGAGGAGGCAGGACAAAGGGGAATCCAGGAGAAATCTATCAAGGAGAAATCTATCGCACGCTAGGGAAAGAACTTTGGGAGATCGGAGTAGGCAGGACAGAGGGGAATCCAGGAGAAATTTATAGCAAGCTGGGGAAAGAACTTTGGGAAATCGGAGTAGGCAGGACAGAGGGGAATCCAGGAGAAATCTATCGCACGCTGGAGAAAGAACTTTGGGAGATCGGTGGAGGCAGGACAGAGGGGAATCCAGGAGAAAGCTGTTGCACGCTGGGGAAAGAACTTTGGGAGATCTGAGGAGGCAGGACAGAGGGGAATCCAGGAGAAAGCTATCGCACGGAGGGAAAGAACTTTGGGAGATCGGAGTAGGCAGGACAGAGGGGAATCCAGGAGAAATCTATCGCAAGCTGGGGATAGAACTTTGGGAGATGGGGGAGGCAGGACAGAGCGGAATCCAGGAGAAAGCTATAGCAAACTGGGGAAAGAACTTTGGGAGGTCGGAGGAGGCAGGACAGAGGGTAATCCAGAAGAAATCTATCGCAAGCTGGGGAAAGAACTTTGGGAGATCTTAGGAGGCAGGACAGAGGGGAATCCAGGAGGGAGCATCACAGGATGGGGAAAGAACTTTGGGAGATGGGGGAGGCAGGACAGAGGGGAATCCAGTTGGGAGCATCGCAAGATGGGGAAAGAAGTTTGGGAGATGGGGGAGGCAGGACAGAGGGGAATCCAGGAGAAAGATATAGCAAGCTGGGGAAAGAACTTTGGGAAATCGGAGGAGGCAGGACAGAGGGGAATCCAATAGAAAGCTATCGTACTCTAGGGAAAGTACTTTCGGAGATCTGAGGAGGCAGGACAGAGGGGAATCCAGGAGGGAGCATCACAAGATGGGGAAAGAACTTTGGGAAATCGCAGTAGGCAGGACAGAGGGGAATCCAGGAGAAAGCTGTTGCACGCTGGGGAAAGAACTTTGGGAGATCTGAGGAGGTAGGACAGAGGGGAATCCAGGAGAAAGCTATCGCAGGGAGGGAAAGAACTTTGGGAGATCGGAGTAGGCAGGACAGAGGGGAATCCAGGAGAAATCTATCGCACGCTAGGGAAAGAACTTTGGGAAATTGGAGGAGGCAGGACAGAGGGGAATCCAATAGAAAGCTATCACACGCTAGGGAAAGAACTTTGGGAGATGGGGGAGGCAGGACAGAGGGGAATCCAGGAGAAAGCTATAGCAAACTGGGGAAAGAACTTTGGGAAATTGGAGGAGGCAGGACAGAGGGGAATCCAATAGAAAGCTATCGTACTCTAGGGAAAGAACTTTCGGAGATATGAGGAGGCAGGACAGAGGGGAATCCAGGAGAAAGCTATAGCAAACTGGGGGAAAACCCTTGGGAGGCCTGAGGAGGTAGAACAGAGGCGAATTCATAAGAAAGCTATTGCAACGCTGGGGGAAAGAACTTTGGGAGATGGGGGAGGCAGGACAGAGGGGAATCCAGGAGGGAGCATCACAAGATGGGGAAAGAACTTTGGGAGATGGGGGAGGCAGGACAGAGAGTAATCCAGGAGAAAGCTATCGCAAGCTGGGGAAAGAACTTTGGGAAATTGGAGGAGGCAGGACAGAGGGGAATCCAGGAGAAAGCTATAGCAAACTGGGGAAAGAACTTTGGGAAATCGGAGGAGGCAAGATAGAGGGAAAATCAATAGAAAGCTATCTCACACTGGGGAAAGAACTTTGGGAGGTCGGAGGAGGCAGGACAGAGGGGAATCCAGGAGGGAGCATCACATGCTGGGGGAAAGAACTTTGGGAGATGGGGGAGGCAGGACAGAGGGGAAATCAATAGAAAGCTATCGCACGGTAGGGAAAGAACTTTGGGAGGTGGGGGAGGCAGAACAGAGGGGAATCCAATAGAAAGCTATCACACTCTAGGGAAAGAACTTTCGGAGATCAGAGGAGGCAGGACAGAGGGGAATCCAGTAGGGAGCATCACAAGATGGGGAAAGAACTTTGGGAGATGGGGGAGGCAGGACAGAGGGGAATCCAATAGAAAGCTATCACACTCTAGGGAAAGAACTTTAGGAGATCAGAGGAGGCAGGACAGAGGGGAATCCAGTTGGGAGCATCACAAGATGGGGCAAGAACTTTGGGAGATCGGAGTAGGCAGGACAGAGGGGAATCCAGGAGAAAGCTATAGCAAACTCGGGAAAGAACTTTGGGAAATCGGAGGAGGCAAGATAGAGGGAAAATCAATAGAAAGCTATCTCACACTGGGGAAAGAACTTTGGGAGATGAGAGAGGCAGGACAGAGGGGAATCCAGGAGAAAGCTATTGCACGCTGGGGAAAGAACTTTGGGAGGTCGGAGGAGGCAGGACAGAGGGGAATCCAGGAGGGAGCATCACATGCTGGGGGAAAGAACTTTGGGAGATGGGGGAGGCAGGACAGAGGGGAAATCAATAGAAAGCTATCGCACGGTAGGGAAAGAACTTTCGGAGGTGGGGGAGGCAGAACAGAGGGGAATCCAATAGAAAGCTATCACACTCTAGGGAAAGAACTTTCGGAGATCAGAGGAGGCAGGACAGAGGGGAATCCAGTAGGGAGCATCACAAGATGGGGAAAGAACTTTGGGAGATGGGGGAGGCAGGACAGAGGGGAATCCAGGAGAAAGCTATCGCAAGCTTGGGAAAGAACTTTCGGAGATCAGAGGAGGCAGGACAGAGGGGAATCCAGTTGGGAGCATCACAAGATGGGGCAAGAAGTTTGGGAGATGGGGGAGGCAGGACAAAGGGGAATCCAGGAGAAAACTATCAAGGAGAAATCTATCCATGCTAGGGAAAGAACTTTGGGAGATCGGAGTAGGCAGGACAGAGGGGAATCCAGGAGAAAGCTATAGCAAACTGGGGAAAGAACTTTGGGAGGTCGGAGGAGGCAGGACAGAGGGGAATCCAGGAGGGAGCATCACATGCTGGGGGAAAAACTTTGGGAGATGGGGGAGGCAGGACAGAGGGGAAATCAATAGAAAGCTATCGCACGGTAGGGAAAGAACTTTCGGAGGTGGGGGAGGCAGAACAGAGGGGAATCCAATAGAAAGCTATCACACTCTAGGGAAAGAACTTTCGGAGATCAGAGGAGGCAGGACAGAGGGGAATCCAGTAGGGAGCATCACAAGATGGGGAAAGAACTTTGGGAGATGGGGGAGGCAGGACAGAGGGGAATCCAGGAGAAAGCTATCGCAAGCTTGGGAAAGAACTTTCGGATATCAGAGGAGGCAGGACAGAGGGGAATCCAGTTGGGAGCATCACAAGATGGGGCAAGAAGTTTGGGAGATGGGGGAGGCAGGACAAAGGGGAATCCAGGAGAAAACTATCAAGGAGAAATCTATCCATGCTAGGAAAAGAACTTTGGGAGATGAGAGAGGCAGGACAGAGGGGAATCCAGGAGAAAGCTATTGCACGCTGGGGAAAGAACTTTGGGAGGTCGGAGGAGGCTGGACAGAGGGGAATCCAATAGAAAGCTATCACACACTAGGGAAAGAACTTCGGGAGATCTGAGGACTCAGGACGGAGGGGAATTCAGGCGAAAGCTATCACACACTGGGGGAAAGAAGTTTGGGAGATGGGGGAGGCAGGACAGAGGGGAATCCAGGAGAAAGCTATAGCAAACTGGGGAAAGAACTTTGGGAAATCGGAGGAGGCAGGATAGAGGGGAAATCAATAGAAAGCTATCACACGCTAGGGAAAGAACTTTTGGAGATCAGAGGAAGCAGGACAGAGGGGAATCCAGTTGGGAGCATCACAAGATGGGGAAAGAAGTTTGGGAGATTGGAGGAGGCAGAACAGAGGGGAATCCAGTAGAAAGCCATCACACACTTGGGAAAGAACTTTGGGAGCTATGAAAAGGTAGGACAGAAGGGAATCCAGTAGAAAGCCATCACAGGAGGAGGCAGGAGAGAGGGAAATCCAGTAGAAAGCTATCACATGCTGGGGAAAGAACTTTGGGAGATTTGAAAAGGTAGGACAGAGGGGAATCCAATAGAAAGCTATCACATGCTGGGGAAAGAACTTTGGGAGCTATGAAAAGGTAGGACAGAAGGGAATCCAGTAGAAAGCCATCACACAAAGAGGCAGGAGAGAGGGGAATCCAGTAGAAAGATATCACATGCTGGGGAAAATACTTTGGGAGATTGGAGGAGGCAGGACAGAGGGGAATCCAGTAGAAAGCTATCAGATGCTGGGGAAAGAACTTTGGGAGATTTGAAAAGTTAGGACAGAGGGGAATCCAGTAGAAAGCTATCACACAAGGAGGCAAGACAAAGGGGAATCCAGTAGAAAGCTATTACATGCTGGGAAAGAACTTTGGTAGATTGCAGGAGGCTGGACAGAGGGGAATCCAGAAGAAAGCTGTCACATGCTGGGGAAAGAACTTTGGGAGATTGGAGGAGGCAGGACAGAGGGGAATTCAGTAGAAAGCTATCACACTGGGAGGAAGGACAGAGGGGAATCCAGTAGAAAGCTATCACACACTCTGGAAAGAACTTTGGGAGATTTGAAAAGGTAGGACAGAGGGGAATCTAGTAGAAAGCTATCACATGTTGGGGAAAGAACTTTGGGTGATTTGAAAAGGTAGGACAGAGGGGAATCCAGTAGAAAGCTATCACACAAGGAGTCAAGACAAAGGGGAATCCAGTAGAAAGCTATCACAATCTGGGGGCAGGACAGAGGGGAATCCAGTAGAAAGCTATCACACACTTGGGAAAGAACTTTGGGAGCTATGAAAAGGTAGGACAGAAGGGAATCCAGTAGAAAGCCATCACAGGAGGAGGCAGGAGAGAGGGAAATCCAGTAGAAAGCTATCACATGCTGGGGAAAGAACTTTGGGAGATTTGAAAAGTTAGGACAGAGGGGAATCCAGTAGAAAGCTATCACACAAGGAGTCAAGACAAAGGGGAATCCAGTAGAAAGCTATCACACTGGGAGGCAGGACAGAGGGGAATCCAGTAGAAAGCTGTCACACGAGGAGGCAGGACAGAGGGGAATCCAGTAGAAAGCTATCAAACACTCAGTAAAGAACTTTGGTAGATTGCAGGATGCAGGACAGAGGGGAATCCAGTAGAAAGCTATGCCATGCTGCAGAAAATACTTTGGGAGATTGGAGGATGCAGGACTGAGGGGAATCCAGTAGAAAGCTATCACATGCTGGCGAAAGAACTTTGGTAGATTGCAGGAGGCAGGACAGAGGGGAATCCAGTAGAAAGCTATCACAGGAGGAGGCAGGACAGAGAGGAATTCAGTAGAAAGCTACCACATGTTGGGGAAAGAACTTTGGGAGATTGCAGGAGGCAGGACAGAGGGGAATTCAGTACAAAGCTATCACACACTTGGGAAAGAACTTTGGGAGATATGAAAAGGTAGGACAGAAGGGAATCCAGTAGAAAGCTATCACATACTCCGGAAAGAACTTTGGGAGATTGGAGGAGTCAAGACAAAGGGGAATCCAGTAGAAAGCTATCACACTGGGAGGCAGGACAGAGGGGAATCCAGTAGAAAGCTATCACACTGGGAGGCAGGACAGAGGGGAATCCAGTAGAAAGCTATCACACTAGGAGGCAGGAGAGAGGGGAATCCAGTAGAAAGCTATCACACACTCGGGAAAGAACTTTGGGAGATTTGAAAAGGTAGGACAGAGGGGAATCCAGTAGAAAGCTATCACACTGGGAGGCAGGACAGAGGGGAATCCATTAGAAAGCTATCACACACTCGGGAAAGAACTTTGGGAGATTGGAGGAGGCAGAACAGAGGGGAATCCAGTAGAAAGCCATCACACACTTGGGAAAGAACTTTGGGAGCTATGAAAAGGTAGGACAGAAGGGAATCCAGTAGAAAGCCATCACAGGAGGAGGCAGGAGAGAGGGAAATCCAGTAGAAAGCTATCACATGCTGGGGAAAGAACTTTGGGAGATTTGAAAAGGTAGGACAGAGGGGAATCCAATAGAAAGCTATCACATGCTGGGGAAAGAACTTTGGGAGCTATGAAAAGGTAGGACAGAAGGGAATCCAGTAGAAAGCCATCACACAAAGAGGCAGGAGAGAGGGGAATCCAGTAGAAAGATATCACATGCTGGGGAAAATACTTTGGGAGATTGGAGGAGGCAGGACAGAGGGGAATCCAGTAGAAAGCTATCAGATGCTGGGGAAAGAACTTTGGGAGATTTGAAAAGTTAGGACAGAGGGGAATCCAGTAGAAAGCTATCACACGAGGAGGCAGGTTAGAGGGGAATCCAGTAGAAAGCTATCACACTAGGAGGCAGGAGAGAGGGGAATCCAGTAGAAAGCTATCACACACTCGGGAAAGAACTTTGGGAGATTTGAAAAGGTAGGACAGAGGGGAATCCAGTAGAAAGCTATCACACTGGGATGCAGGACAGAGGGGAATCCATTAGAAAGCTATCACACACTCGGGAAAGAACTTTGGGAGATTGGAGGAGGCAGAACAGAGGGGAATCCAGTAGAAAGCCATCACACACTTGGGAAAGAACTTTGGGAGATATGAAAAGGTAGGACAGAAGGGAATCCAGTAGAAAGCTATCACACAAGGAGGCAGGAGAGAGGGGAATCCAGTAGAAAGCTATCACACTGGGAGGCAGGAAAGAGGGGAATCCAGTAGAAAGCTATCAGATGCTGGGGAAAGAACTTTGGGAGATTGGAGTAGGCAGGACAGAGGGGAATCCAGTAGAAAGCTATCACACTGGGAGGCAGGACAGAGGGGAATCCAGTAGAAAGCTATCACACACTTGGGAAAGAACTTTGGGAGCTATGAAAAGGTAGGACAGAAGGGAATCCAGTAGAAAGCCATCACAGGAGGAGGCAGGAGAGAGGGAAATCCAGTAGAAAGCTATCACATGCTGGGGAAAGAACTTTGGGAGATTTGAAAAGGTAGGACAGAGGGGAATCCAATAGAAAGCTATCACATGCTGGGGAAAGAACTTTGGGAGCTATGAAAAGGTAGGACAGAAGGGAATCCAGTAGAAAGCCATCACACAAAGAGGCAGGAGAGAGGGGAATCCAGTAGAAAGATATCACATGCTGGGGAAAATACTTTGGGAGATTGGAGGAGGCAGGACAGAGGGGAATCCAGTAGAAAGCTATCAGATGCTGGGGAAAGAACTTTGGGAGATTTGAAAAGTTAGGACAGAGGGGAATCCAGTAGAAAGCTATCACACAAGGAGGCAAGACAAAGGGGAATCCAGTAGAAAGCTATTACATGCTGGGAAAGAACTTTGGTAGATTGCAGGAGGCTGGACAGAGGGGAATCCAGAAGAAAGCTGTCACATGCTGGGGAAAGAACTTTGGGAGATTGGAGGAGGCAGGACAGAGGGGAATTCAGTAGAAAGCTATCACACTGGGAGGAAGGACAGAGGGGAATCCAGTAGAAAGCTATCACACACTCTGGAAAGAACTTTGGGAGATTTGAAAAGGTAGGACAGAGGGGAATCTAGTAGAAAGCTATCACATGTTGGGGAAAGAACTTTGGGTGATTTGAAAAGGTAGGACAGAGGGGAATCCAGTAGAAAGCTATCACACAAGGAGTCAAGACAAAGGGGAATCCAGTAGAAAGCTATCACAATCTGGGGGCAGGACAGAGGGGAATCCAGTAGAAAGCTATCACACACTTGGGAAAGAACTTTGGGAGCTATGAAAAGGTAGGACAGAAGGGAATCCAGTAGAAAGCCATCACAGGAGGAGGCAGGAGAGAGGGAAATCCAGTAGAAAGCTATCACATGCTGGGGAAAGAACTTTGGGAGATTTGAAAAGTTAGGACAGAGGGGAATCCAGTAGAAAGCTATCACACAAGGAGGCAAGACAAAGGGGAATCCAGTAGAAAGCTATCACATGCTGGGAAAGAAGTTTGGTAGATTGCAGGAGGTTGGACAGAGGGGAATCCAGTAGAAAGCTATCACATGCTGGGGAAAGAACTTTGGGAGATTGGAGGAGGCAGGACAGAGGGGAATTCAGTAGAAAGCTATCACACTGGGAGGCAGGAAAGATGGGAATCCAGTAGAAAGCTATCACACACTCTGGAAAGAACTTTGGGAGATTTGAAAAGGTAGGACAGAGGGGAATCCAGTAGAAAGCTATCACATGTTGGGGAAAGAACTTTGGGAGATTTGAAAAGGTAGGACAGAGGGGAATCCAGTAGAAAGCTATCACACAAGGAGTCAAGACAAAGGGGAATCCAGTAGAAAGCTATCAAACACTCAGTAAAGAACTTTGGTAGATTGCAGGATGCAGGACAGAGGGGAATCCAGTAGAAAGCTATGCCATGCTGCAGAAAATACTTTGGGAGATCGGAGTAGGCAGGACAGAGGGGAATCCAGGAGAAAGCTATAGCAAACTGGGGAAAGAACTTTGGGAAATCGGAGGAGGCAAGATAGAGGGGTAATCAATAGAAAGCTATCACACACTGGGAAAAGAACTTTCGGAGATCAGAGGAGGCAGGACAGAGGGGAATCCAGTTGGGAGCATCACAAGATGGGGCAAGAAGTTTGGGAGATGGGGGAGGCAGGACAAAGGGGAATCCAGGAGAAAACTATCAAGGAGAAATCTATCCATGCTAGGGAAAGAACTTTGGGAGATCGGAGTAGGCAGGACAGAGGGGAATCCAGGAGAAAGCTATAGCAAACTGGGGAAAGAACTTTGGGAAATCGGAGGAGGCAAGATAGAGGGGTAATCAATAGAAAGCTATCACACACTGGGAAAAGAACTTTCGGAGATCAGAGGAGGCAGGACAGAGGGGAATCCAGTTGGGAGCATCACAAGATGGGGCAAGAAGTTTGGGAGATGGGGGAGGCAGGACAAAGGGGAATCCAGGAGAAAACTATCAAGGAGAAATCTATCCATGCTAGGGAAAGAACTTTGGGAGATCGGAGTAGGCAGGACAGAGGGGAATCCAGGAGAAAGCTATAGCAAACTGGGGAAAGAACTTTGGGAAATCGGAGGAGGCAAGATAGAGGGGAAATCAATAGAAAGCTATCTCACACTGGGGAAAGAACTTTGGGAGATGAGAGAGGCAGGACAGAGGGGAATCCAGGAGAAAGCTATTGCACGCTGGGGAAAGAACTTTGGGAGGTCGGAGGAGGCAGGACAGAGGGGAATCCAGGAGGGAGCATCACACGCTGGGGGAAAGAACTTTGGGAGATGGGGGAGGCAGGACAGAGGGGAAATCAATAGAAAGCTATCGCACGGTAGGGAAAGAACTTTGGGATGTGGGGGAGGCAGAACAGAGGGGAATCCAATAGAAAGCTATCACACTCTAGGGAAAGAACTTTCGGAGATCTGAGGAGGCAGGACAGAGGGGAATCCAGTAGGGAGCATCACAAGATGGGGAAAGAACTTTGGGAGATGGGGGAGGCAGGACAGAGGGGAATCCAGGAGAAAGCTATAGCAAACTGGGGAAAGAACTTTGGGAAATCGGAGGAGGCAGGACAGAGGGGAAATCAATAGAAAGCTATCACACGCTAGGGAAAGAACTTTGGGAGATCGGAGTAGGCAGGACAGAGGGGAATCCAGGAGAAAGCTATAGCAAACTGGGGAAAGAACTTTGGGAAATCGGAGGAGGCAAGATAGAGGGGAAATCAATAGAAAGCTATCACACACTGGGGAAAGAACTTTGGGAGATGAGAGAGGCAGGACAGAGGGGAATCCAGGAGAAAGCTATAGCAAGCTGGGGAAAGAACTTTGGGAGATCTGAGGAGGCAGGACAGAGGGGAATTCAGAAGAAAGCTATTGAAACGCTGGGGAAAGAACTTTGGGAGATGGGGGAGGCAGTACAGAGGGGAATCCAGGAGAAAGCTATAGCAAACTGGGGAAAGAACTTTGGGAAATCGGAGGAGGCAGGACAGAGGGGAATCCAATAGAAAGCTATCACACACTAGGGAAAGAACTTCGGGAGATCTGACGACTCAGGACGGAGGGGAATTCAGGCGAAAGCTATCACACACTGGAGGAAAGAAGTTTGGGAGATGGGGGAGGCAGGACAGAGGGGAATCCAGGAGAAAGCTATAGCAAACTGGGGAAAGAGCTTTGGGAAATCAGAGGAGGCAGGACAGAGGGGAAATCAATAGAAAGCTATCACACGCTAGGGAAAGAACTTTCGGAGATCAGAGGAGGCAGGACAGAGGGGAATCCAGTTGGGAGCATCACAAGATGGGGAAAGAAGTTTGGGAGATGGGGGAGGCAGGACAGTGGGGAATCCAGGAGAAAGCTATTGCAACGCTGGGGGAAAGAACTTTGGGAGATGGGGGAGGCAGGACAAAGGGGAATCCAGGAGAAAACTATGAAGGAGAAATCTATCCATGCTAGGGAAAGAACTTTGGGAGATCGGAGTAGGCAGGACAGAGGGGAATCCAGGAGAAAGCTATAGCAAACTGGGGAAAGAACTTTGGGAAATCGGAGGAGGCAAGATAGAGGGGAAATCAATAGAAAGCTATCTCACACTGGGGAAAGAACTTTGGGAGATGAGAGAGGCAGGACAGAGGGGAATCCAGGAGAAAGCTATTGCACGCTGGGGAAAGAACTTTGGGAGGTCGGAGGAGGCAGGACAGAGGGGAATCCAGGAGGGAGCATCACACGCTGGGGGAAAGAACTTTGGGAGATGGGGGAGGCAGGACAGAGGGGAAATCAATAGAAAGCTATCGCACGGTAGGGAAAGAACTTTGGGAAATCGGAGGAGGCAGGACAGAGGGGAATCCAATAGAAAGCTATCACACACTAGGGAAAGAACTTCGGGAGATCTGACGACTCAGGACGGAGGGGAATTCAGGCGAAAGCTATCACACACTGGAGGAAAGAAGTTTGGGAGATGGGGGAGGCAGGACAGAGGGGAATCCAGGAGAAAGCTATAGCAAACTGGGGAAAGAGCTTTGGGAAATCAGAGGAGGCAGGACAGAGGGGAAATCAATAGAAAGCTATCACACGCTAGGGAAAGAACTTTCGGAGATCAGAGGAGGCAGGACAGAGGGGAATCCAGTTGGGAGCATCACAAGATGGGGAAAGAAGTTTGGGAGATGGGGGAGGCAGGACAGTGGGGAATCCAGGAGAAAGCTATTGCAACGCTGGGGGAAAGAACTTTGGGAGATGGGGGAGGCAGGACAAAGGGGAATCCAGGAGAAAACTATGAAGGAGAAATCTATCCATGCTAGGGAAAGAACTTTGGGAGATCGGAGTAGGCAGGACAGAGGGGAATCCAGGAGAAAGCTATAGCAAACTGGGGAAAGAACTTTGGGAAATCGGAGGAGGCAAGATAGAGGGGAAATCAATAGAAAGCTATCTCACACTGGGGAAAGAACTTTGGGAGATGAGAGAGGCAGGACAGAGGGGAATCCAGGAGAAAGCTATTGCACGCTGGGGAAAGAACTTTGGGAGGTCGGAGGAGGCAGGACAGAGGGGAATCCAGGAGGGAGCATCACACGCTGGGGGAAAGAACTTTGGGAGATGGGGGAGGCAGGACAGAGGGGAAATCAATAGAAAGCTATCGCACGGTAGGGAAAGAACTTTGGGATGTGGGGGAGGCAGAAGAGAGGGGAATCCAATAGAAAGCTATCACACTCTAGGGAAAGAACTTTCGGAGATCTGAGGAGGCAGGACAGAGGGGAATCCAGTAGGGAGCGTCACAAGATGGGGAAAGAACTTTGGGAGATGGGGGAGGCAGGACAGAGGGGAATCCAGGAGAAAGCTATAGCAAACTGGGGAAAGAACTTTGGGAAATCGGAGGAGGCAGGACAGAGGGGAAATCAATAGAAAGCTATCACACGCTAGGGAAAGAACTTTGGGAGATCGGAGTAGGCAGGACAGAGGGTAATGCAGGAGAAAGCTATCGCAAGCTGGGGAAAGAACTTTGGGAGATCTGAGGAGGCAGGACAGAGGGGAATCCAGGAGGGAGCATCACAGGGTGGGGAAAGAACTTTGGGAGGTGGGGGAGGCAGGACAGAGGGGAAATCAATAGAAAGGTATCGCACAGTAGGGAAAGAACTTTGGGAGGTGGGGGAGGCAGAACAGAGGGGAATCCAATAGAAAGCTATCACACTCTAGGGAAAGAACTTTCGGAGATCTGAAGAGGCAGGACAGAGGGGAATCTAGTTGGGAGCATAGCAAGATGGGGAAAGAAGTTTGGGAGATGGGGGAGGCAGGACAGAGGGGAATCAAGGAGAAAGCTGTAGCAAGCTTGGGAAAGAACTTTCGGAGATCAGAGGAGGCAGGACAGAGGGGAATCCAGTTGGGAGCATCACAAGATGGGGCAAGACGTTTGGGAGATGGGGGAGGCAGGACAGAGGGGAATCTAGGAGAAAGCTATAGCAAACTGGGGAAAGAACTTTGGGAAATCAGAGGAGGCTGGACAGAGGGGAAATCAATAGAAACCTATCGCACTCTAGGGAAAGAACTTTTGGAGATCTGAGGAGGCAGGACAGAGGGGAATCCAGTTGGGAGCATCGCAAGATGGGGAAAGAAATTTGGGAGATCAGAGTAGGCAGGACAGAGGGGAATCCAGGAGAAATTTACAGCAAGCTGGGGAAAGAACTTTGGGAGATCGCAGTAGGCAGGACAGATGGGAATCCAGGAGAAATCTATCGCACGCTGGAGAAAGAACTTTGGGAGATCGGAGGAGGCAGGACAGAGGGGAATCCAGGAGAAAGCTGTTGCACGCTGGGGAAAGAACTTTGGGAGATCTGAGGAGGCAGGACAGAGGGGAATCCAGGAGAAAGCTATCGCACGGAGGGAAAGAACTTTGGGAGATCGGAGCAGGCAGGACAGAGGGGAATCCAGGAGAAAGCTATCGCACGGAGGGAAAGAACTTTCGGAGATCAGAGGAGGCAGGACAGAGGGGAATCCAGTAGGGAGCATCACAAGATGGGGAAAGAACTTTGGGAGATGGGGGAGGCAGGACATAGGGTAATCCAGGAGAAATCTATCGCAAGCTGGGGATAGAACTTTGGGAGATGGGGGAGGCAGGACAGAGGGGAATCAAGGAGAAAGCTGTAGCAAGCTTGGGAAAGAACTTTCGGAGATCAGAGGAGGCAGGACAGAGGGGAATCCAGTTGGGAGCATCACAAGATGGGGCAAGAAGTTTGGGAGATGGGGGAGGCAGGACAGAGGGGAATCTAGGAGAAAGCTATAGCAAACTGGGGAAAGAACTTTGGGAAATCGGAGGAGGCTGGACAGAGGGGAATCCAATAGAAAGCTATCACACACTAGGGAAAGAACTTCGGGAGATCTGAGGACTCAGGACGGAGGGGAATTCAGGCGAAAGCTATCACACACTGGGGGAAAGAAGTTTGGGAGATGGGGGAGGCAGGACAGAGGGGAATCCAGGAGAAAGCTATAGCAAACTGGGGAAAGAACTTTGGGAAATCGGAGGAGGCAGGATAGAGGGGAAATCAATAGAAAGCTATCACACGCTAGGGAAAGAACTTTTGGAGATCAGAGGAGGCAGGACAGAGGGGAATCCAGTTGGGAGCATCACAAGATCGGGAAAGAAGTTTGGGAGATGGGGGAGGCAGGACAGTGGGGAATCCAGGAGAAAGCTATCGCAGGCTGGGGGAAAATCCTTGGGAGGCCTGAGGAGGTAGAACAGAGGGGAATTCAGAAGAAAGCTATTGCAACGCTGGGGGAAAGAACTTTGGGAAATGGGGGAGGCAGGACAAAGGGGAATCCAGGAGAAAACTATGAAGGAGAAATCTATCCATGCTAGGGAAAGAACTTTGGGAGATCGGAGTAGGCAGGACAGAGGGGAATCCACGAGAAAGCTATAGCAAACTGGGGAAAGAACTTTGGGAAATCGGAGGAGGCAAGATAGAGGGGAAATCAATAGAAAGCTATCACACACTGGGGAAAGAACTTTGGGAGATGAGAGAGGCAGGACAGAGGGGAATCCAGGAGAAAGCTATTGCACGCTGGGGAAAGAACTTTGGGAGGTCGGAGGGGGCAGGACAGAGGGGAATCCAGGAGGGAGCATCACACGCTGGGGGAAAGAACTTTGGGAGATGGGGGAGGCAGGACAGAGGGGAAATCAATAGAAAGCTATCGCACGGTAGGGAAAGAACTTTGGGATGTGGGGGAGGCAGAACAGAGGGGAATCCAATAGAAAGCTATCACACTCTAGGGAAAGAACTTTCGGAGATCTGAGGAGGCAGGACAGAGGGGAATCCAGTTGGGAGCATCGCAAGATGGGGAAAGAAGTTTGTGAGATGTGGGAGGCAGGACAGAGGGGAATCCAGGAGAAAGCTATAGCAAACTGGGGAAAGAACTTTGGGAAATCGGAGGAGGCAGGACAGAGGGGAATCCAGGAGAAATCAATCGCAAGCTGGGGAAAGAACTTTCGGAGATCTGAGGAGGCAGGACAGAGGGGAATCCAGTAGGGAGCATCACTAGATGGGGAAAGAACTTTGAGAGATCGGAGTAGGCAGGACAGAGGGGAATCCAGGAGAAATCTATCCCACGGTAGGGAAAGAACTTTGGAAGATGGGGGAGGCAGGACAGAGGGGAATCCAGGAGGGAGCATCACCGGATGGGGAAAGAACTTTCGGAGATCAGAGGAGGCAGGACAGAGGGGAATCCAGTTGGGAGCATCGCAAGATGGGGAAAGAAGTTTGGGAGATGGGGGAGGCAGGACAGATGGGGATCCAGGAGAAAGCTATAGCAAACTGGGGAAAGAACTTTGGGAGGTATGAGGAGGCAAGACAGAGGGGAATCCAAGAGAAAGCTATTGCACGCTGGGGAAAGAACTTTGGGAGGTCGGACGACGCAGGACAGAGGGGAATCCAGGAGGTAGCATCACAGGATGGGGAAAGAACTTTGGGAGATGGGGGAGGCAGGACAGAGGGGAATCCAGGAGAAAGCTACAGCAAACTGGGGAAAGAACTTTGGAAGATCAGAGTAGGCAGGACAGAGGGGAAACCAGGAGGGAGCATCACAGGATGGGGAAAGAACTTTGGGAGATGGGGGAGGCAGGACAGTGGGGAATCCAGGAGAAAGCTATAGCAATCTGGGGAAAGAACTTTGGGAAATCGGAGGAGGCAGGACAGAGGGGAAATCAATAGAAAGCTATCACACGCTAGGGAAAGAACTTTCGGAGATCTGAGGAGGCAGGACAGAGGGGAATCCAGTAGGGAGCATCACAAGATTGGGAAAGAACTTTGGGAAATCGGAGGAGGCAAGACAAAGGGGAATCCAGGAGAAATCTTTCAAGGAGAAATCTATCGCACGGTAGGGAAAGAACTTTGGGATGTGGGGGAGGCAGAACAGAGGGGAATCCAATAGAAAGCTATCACACTCTAGGGAAAGAACTTTCGGAGATCTGAGGAGGCAGGACAGAGGGGAATCCAGTTGGGAGCATCGCAAGATGGGGAAAGAAGTATGGGAGATGGGGGAGGCAGGACAGAGGGGAATCTAGGAGAAAGCTATAGCAAGCTGGGGAAATAACTTTGGGAAATTGGAGGAGGCAGGACAGTGGGGAATCCAATAGAAAGCTATGGTACTCTAGGGAAAGAACTTTGGGAGATCGGAGGAGGCAAGACAAAGGGGAATCCAGGAGAAATCTTTCAAGGAGAAATCTATCGCACGCTAGGGAAAGAACTTTGGGAGATCGCAGTAGGCAGGACGGAGGGGAATCCAGGAGAAATCTATCGCAAGCTGGAGAAAGAACTTTGGGAGATCGGAGGAGGCAGGACAGAGGGGAATCCAGGAGAAAGCTGTTGCACGCTCGGGAAAGAACTTTGGGAGATCTGAGGAGGCAGGACAGAGGGGAATCCAGGTGAAAGCTATCGCACGGAGGGAAAGAACTTTGGGAGATCTGAGGAGGCAGTACAGAGGGGAATCCAGGAGAAATCTATTGCAAGCTGGAGAAAGAACTTTGGGAGATGGCGAGGCAGGACAGAGGGGAATCCAGGAGAAATCTATCGCAAGCTGGGGAAAGAACTTTGGGAGATCTGAGGAGGCAGGACAGAGGGGAATCCAGGAGGGAGCATCACAGGATGGGGAAAGAAGTTTGGGAGATGGGGGAGGCAGGACAGAGGGGAATTCAGAAGAAAGCTATCGCAGGCTGGGGGAAAATCTTTGGGAGACCTGAGGAGGTAGAAGAGAGGGGAATTCAGAAGAAAGCTATTGAAACGCTGGGGAAAGAACTTTGGGAGATGGGGGAGGCAGGACAGAGGGGAATCCAGGAGAAAGCTATAGCAAACTGGGGAAAGAACTTTGGGAAATCGGAGGAGGCAGGACAGAGGGGAAATCAATAGAAAGCTATGACACGCTAGGGAAAGAACTTTCCGAGATCAGAGGAGGCAGGACAGAGGGGAATCCAGTTGGGAGCATCACAAGATGGGGAAAGAAGTTTGGGAGATGGGGCAGATCTGAGGACTCAGGACGGAGGGGAATTCAGGCGAAAGCTATCACACACTGGAGGAAAGAAGTTTGGGAGATGGGGGAGGCAGGACAGAGGGGAATCCAGGAGAAAGCTATAGCAAACTGGGGAAAGAACTTTGGGAAATCGGAGGAGGCAGGACGGAGGGGAAATCAATAGAAAGCTATCGTACTCTAGGGAAAGAATTTCGGGAGATCTGAGGACTCAGGACGGAGGGGAATTCAGGCGAAAGCTATAACACACTGGGGGGAAAGAAGTTTGGGAGATGGGGGAGGCAAGACAAAGGGGAATCCAGGAGAAATCTATCAAGGAGAAATCTATCCATGCTAGGGAAAGAACTTTGGGAGATCGGAGTAGGCAGGACAGAGGGGAATCCAGGAGAAAGCTATAGCAAACTGGGGAAAGAACTTTGGGAAATCGGAGGAGGCAAGATAGAGGGAAATCAATAGAAAGCTATCACACGCTGGGGAAAGAACTTTGGGAGATGAGAGAGGCAGGACAGAGGGGAATCCAGGAGAAAGCTATTGCACGCTGGGGAAAGAACTTTGGGAGGTCGGAGGAGGCAGGACAGAGGGGAATCCAGGAGGGAGCATCACACGCTGGGGGAAAGAACTTTGGGAGATGGGGGAGGCAGGACAGAGGGAAAATCAATAGAAAGCTATCGCACGGTAGGGAAAGAACTTTGGGAGGTGGGGGAGGCAGAACAGAGGGGAATCCAATAGAAAGCTATCACACTCTAGGGAAAGAACTTTCGGAGATCTGAGGAGGCAGGACAGAGGGGAATCCAGGAGAAAGCTATCATATACTGGGGAAAGAACTTTCGGAGATGTGGGAGGCAGGACAGAGGGGAATCTAGGAGAAAGCTATAGCAAGCTGGGGAAATAACTTTGGGAAATTGGAGGAGGCAGGACAGTGGGGAATCCAATAGAAAGCTATCGTACTCTAGGGAAAGTACTTTCGGAGATCTGAGGAGGCAGGACGGAGGGGAATCCAGTAGGGAGCATCACAAGATGGGGAAAGAACTTTGGGAAATCGGAGGAGGAAAGACAAAGGGGAATCCAGGAGAAATCTATCAAGGAGAAATCTATCGCAAGGCACCCTAGGGAAAGAACTTTGGGAGATCGGAGTAGGCAGGACAGAGGGGAATCCAGGAGAAAGCTATAGCAAGCTGGGGAAAGAACTTTGGGAGATCGCAGTAGGCAGGACAGAGGGGAATCCAGGAGAAAGCTATCGCATGGAGGGAAAGAACTTTGGGAGGTGGGCGAGGCAGGACAGAGGGGAATCCAGGAGAAAGCTATTGCACGCTGGGGAAAGAACTTTGGGAGGTCGGAGGAGGCAGGACAGAGGGTAATGCAGGAGAAAGCTATCGCAAGCTGGGGAAAGAACTTTGGGAAATCGGAGGAGGCAGGACAGAGGGGAAATCAATAGAAAGCTATCACACGCTAGGGAAAGAACTTTCCGAGATCAGAGGAGGCAGGACAGAGGGGAATCCAGTTGGGAGCATCACAAGATGGGGAAAGAAGTTTGGGAGATGGGGGAGATCTGAGGACTCAGGACGGAGGGGAATTCAAGCGAAAGCTATCACACACTGGGGGAAAGAAGTTTGGGAGATGGGGGAGGCAGGACAGAGGGGAATGCAGGAGAAAGCTATAGCAAGCTGGGGAAAGAACTTTGGGAAATCAGAGGAGGCTGGACAGAGGGGAAATCAATAGAAACCTATCGCACTCTAGGGAAAGAACTTTCGGAGATCTGAGGAGGCAGGACAGAGGGGAATCCAGGAGAAATTTACAGCAAGCTGGGGAAAGAACTTTGGGAGATCGCAGTAGGCAGGACAGAGGGGAATCCAGGAGAAATCTATCGCACGCTGGAGAAAGAACTTTGGGAGGTCGGAGGAGGCAGGACAGAGGGGAATCCAGGAGAAAGCTATCGCACGGAGGGAAAGAACTTTGGGAGATCGGAGCAGGCAGGACGGAGGGGAATCCAGGAGGGAGCATCACAGGATGGGGAAAGAACTTTGGGAGATGGGGGAGGCAGGACAGAGGGGAATCCAGGGAAAGCTATAGCAAACTGGGGAAGGAACTTTGGGAAATCGGAGGAGGCAGGACAGAGGGGAATCCAATAGAAAGCTATCACACACTAGGGAAAGAACTTCGGGAGATCTGAGGACTCAGGACGGAGGGGAATTCAGGCGAAAGCTATCACACACTGGGGGAAAGAAGTTTGGGAGATGGGGGAGGCAGGACAGAGGGGAATCCAGGAGAAAGCTATAGCAAACTGGGGAAAGAACTTTGGGAAATCGGAGGAGGCAGGACAGAGGGGAAATCAATAGAAAGCTATCACACGCTAGGGAAAGAACTTTTGGAGATCAGAGGAGGCAGGACAGAGGGGAATCCAGTTGGGAGCATCACAAGATGGGGAAAGAAGTTTGGGAGATGGGGGAGGCAGGACAGTGGGGAATCCAGGAGAAAGCTATCGCAGGCTGGGGGAAAATCCTTGGGAGGCCTGAGGAGGTAGAACAGAGGGGAATTCAGAAGAAAGCTATTGCAACGCTGGGGGAAAGAACTTTGGGAGATGGGGGAGGCAGGACAAAGGGGAATCCAGGAGAAAACTATCAAGGAGAAATCTATCCATGCTAGGGAAAGAACTTTGGGAGATCGGAGTAGGCAGGACAGAGGGGAATCGCGAGAAAGCTATAGCAAACTGGGGAAAGAACTTTGGGAAATCGGAGGAGGCAAGATAGAGGGGAAATCAATAGAAAGCTATCACACACTGGGGAAAGAACTTTGGGAGATGAGAGAGGCAGGACAGAGGGGAATCCAGGAGAAAGCTATTGCACGCTGGGGAAAGAACTTTGGGAGGTCGGAGGGGGCAGGACAGAGGGTAATCCAGGAGGGAGCATCACACGCTGGGGGAAAGAACTTTGGGAGATGGGGGAGGCAGGACAGAGGGGAATCCAGGAGAAAGCTATTGCACGCTGGGGAAAGAACTTTGGGAGGTCGGAGGAGGCAGGACAGAGGGTAATGCAGGAGAAAGCTATCGCAAGCTGGGGAAAGAACTTTGGGAAATCGGAGGAGGCAGGACAGAGGGGAAATCAATAGAAAGCTATCACACGCTAGGGAAAGAACTTTCCGAGATCAGAGGAGGCAGGACAGAGGGGAATCCAGTTGGGAGCATCACAAGATGGGGAAAGAAGTTTGGGAGATGGGGGAGATCTGAGGACTCAGGACGGAGGGGAATTCAAGCGAAAGCTATCACACACTGGGGGAAAGAAGTTTGGGAGATGGGGGAGGCAGGACAGAGGGGAATGCAGGAGAAAGCTATAGCAAGCTGGGGAAAGAACTTTGGGAAATCAGAGGAGGCTGGACAGAGGGGAAATCAATAGAAACCTATCGCACTCTAGGGAAAGAACTTTCGGAGATCTGAGGAGGCAGGACAGAGGGGAATCCAGTTGGGAGCATCGCAAGATGGGGAAAGAACTTTGGGAGATCGGAGTAGGCAGGACAGAGGGGAATCCAGGAGAAATTTACAGCAAGCTGGGGAAAGAACTTTGGGAGATCGCAGTAGGCAGGACAGAGGGGAATCCAGGAGAAATCTATCGCACGCTGGAGAAAGAACTTTGGGAGGTCGGAGGAGGCAGGACAGAGGGGAATCCAGGAGAAAGCTATCGCACGGAGGGAAAGAACTTTGGGAGATCGGAGCAGGCAGGACGGAGGGGAATCCAGGAGGGAGCATCACATGCTGGGGAAAGAACTTTGGGAGATTTGAAAAGGTAGGACAGAGGGGAATCCAATAGAAAGCTATCACATGCTGGGGAAAGAACTTTGGGAGCTATGAAAAGGTAGGACAGAAGGGAATCCAGTAGAAAGCCATCACACAAAGAGGCAGGAGAGAGGGGAATCCAGTAGAAAGATATCACATGCTGGGGAAAATACTTTGGGAGATTGGAGGAGGCAGGACAGAGGGGAATCCAGTAGAAAGCTATCAGATGCTGGGGAAAGAACTTTGGGAGATTTGAAAAGTTAGGACAGAGGGGAATCCAGTAGAAAGCTATCACACAAGGAGGCAAGACAAAGGGGAATCCAGTAGAAAGCTATTACATGCTGGGAAAGAACTTTGGTAGATTGCAGGAGGCTGGACAGAGGGGAATCCAGAAGAAAGCTGTCACATGCTGGGGAAAGAACTTTGGGAGATTGGAGGAGGCAGGACAGAGGGGAATTCAGTAGAAAGCTATCACACTGGGAGGAAGGACAGAGGGGAATCCAGTAGAAAGCTATCACACACTCTGGAAAGAACTTTGGGAGATTTGAAAAGGTAGGACAGAGGGGAATCTAGTAGAAAGCTATCACATGTTGGGGAAAGAACTTTGGGTGATTTGAAAAGGTAGGACAGAGGGGAATCCAGTAGAAAGCTATCACACAAGGAGTCAAGACAAAGGGGAATCCAGTAGAAAGCTATCACAATCTGGGGGCAGGACAGAGGGGAATCCAGTAGAAAGCTATCACACACTTGGGAAAGAACTTTGGGAGCTATGAAAAGGTAGGACAGAAGGGAATCCAGTAGAAAGCCATCACAGGAGGAGGCAGGAGAGAGGGAAATCCAGTAGAAAGCTATCACATGCTGGGGAAAGAACTTTGGGAGATTTGAAAAGTTAGGACAGAGGGGAATCCAGTAGAAAGCTATCACACAAGGAGTCAAGACAAAGGGGAATCCAGTAGAAAGCTATCACACTGGGAGGCAGGACAGAGGGGAATCCAGTAGAAAGCTGTCACACGAGGAGGCAGGACAGAGGGGAATCCAGTAGAAAGCTATCAAACACTCAGTAAAGAACTTTGGTAGATTGCAGGATGCAGGACAGAGGGGAATCCAGTAGAAAGCTATGCCATGCTGCAGAAAATACTTTGGGAGATTGGAGGATGCAGGACTGAGGGGAATCCAATAGAAAGCTATCACACACTAGGGAAAGAACTTCGGGAGATCTGACGACTCAGGACGGAGGGGAATTCAGGCGAAAGCTATCACACACTGGAGGAAAGAAGTTTGGGAGATGGGGGAGGCAGGACAGAGGGGAATCCAGGAGAAAGCTATAGCAAACTGGGGAAAGAGCTTTGGGAAATCAGAGGAGGCAGGACAGAGGGGAAATCAATAGAAAGCTATCACACGCTAGGGAAAGAACTTTCGGAGATCAGAGGAGGCAGGACAGAGGGGAATCCAGTTGGGAGCATCACAAGATGGGGAAAGAAGTTTGGGAGATGGGGGAGGCAGGACAGTGGGGAATCCAGGAGAAAGCTATTGCAACGCTGGGGGAAAGAACTTTGGGAGATGGGGGAGGCAGGACAAAGGGGAATCCAGGAGAAAACTATGAAGGAGAAATCTATCCATGCTAGGGAAAGAACTTTGGGAGATCGGAGTAGGCAGGACAGAGGGGAATCCAGGAGAAAGCTATAGCAAACTGGGGAAAGAACTTTGGGAAATCGGAGGAGGCAAGATAGAGGGGAAATCAATAGAAAGCTATCTCACACTGGGGAAAGAACTTTGGGAGATGAGAGAGGCAGGACAGAGGGGAATCCAGGAGAAAGCTATTGCACGCTGGGGAAAGAACTTTGGGAGGTCGGAGGAGGCAGGACAGAGGGGAATCCAGGAGGGAGCATCACACGCTGGGGGAAAGAACTTTGGGAGATGGGGGAGGCAGGACAGAGGGGAAATCAATAGAAAGCTATCGCACGGTAGGGAAAGAACTTCGGGAGATCTGACGACTCAGGACGGAGGGGAATTCAGGCGAAAGCTATCACACACTGGAGGAAAGAAGTTTGGGAGATGGGGGAGGCAGGACAGAGGGGAATCCAGGAGAAAGCTATAGCAAACTGGGGAAAGAGCTTTGGGAAATCAGAGGAGGCAGGACAGAGGGGAAATCAATAGAAAGCTATCACACGCTAGGGAAAGAACTTTCGGAGATCAGAGGAGGCAGGACAGAGGGGAATCCAGTTGGGAGCATCACAAGATGGGGAAAGAAGTTTGGGAGATGGGGGAGGCAGGACAGTGGGGAATCCAGGAGAAAGCTATTGCAACGCTGGGGGAAAGAACTTTGGGAGATGGGGGAGGCAGGACAAAGGGGAATCCAGGAGAAAACTATGAAGGAGAAATCTATCCATGCTAGGGAAAGAACTTTGGGAGATCGGAGTAGGCAGGACAGAGGGGAATCCAGGAGAAAGCTATAGCAAACTGGGGAAAGAACTTTGGGAAATCGGAGGAGGCAAGATAGAGGGGAAATCAATAGAAAGCTATCTCACACTGGGGAAAGAACTTTGGGAGATGAGAGAGGCAGGACAGAGGGGAATCCAGGAGAAAGCTATTGCACGCTGGGGAAAGAACTTTGGGAGGTCGGAGGAGGCAGGACAGAGGGGAATCCAGGAGGGAGCATCACACGCTGGGGGAAAGAACTTTGGGAGATGGGGGAGGCAGGACAGAGGGGAAATCAATAGAAAGCTATCGCACGGTAGGGAAAGAACTTTGGGATGTGGGGGAGGCAGAAGAGAGGGGAATCCAATAGAAAGCTATCACACTCTAGGGAAAGAACTTTCGGAGATCTGAGGAGGCAGGACAGAGGGGAATCCAGTAGGGAGCGTCACAAGATGGGGAAAGAACTTTGGGAGATGGGGGAGGCAGGACAGAGGGGAATCCAGGAGAAAGCTATAGCAAACTGGGGAAAGAACTTTGGGAAATCGGAGGAGGCAGGACAGAGGGGAAATCAATAGAAAGCTATCACACGCTAGGGAAAGAACTTTGGGAGATCGGAGTAGGCAGGACAGAGGGTAATGCAGGAGAAAGCTATCGCAAGCTGGGGAAAGAACTTTGGGAGATCTGAGGAGGCAGGACAGAGGGGAATCCAGGAGGGAGCATCACAGGGTGGGGAAAGAACTTTGGGAGGTGGGGGAGGCAGGACAGAGGGGAAATCAATAGAAAGGTATCGCACAGTAGGGAAAGAACTTTGGGAGGTGGGGGAGGCAGAACAGAGGGGAATCCAATAGAAAGCTATCACACTCTAGGGAAAGAACTTTCGGAGATCTGAAGAGGCAGGACAGAGGGGAATCTAGTTGGGAGCATAGCAAGATGGGGAAAGAAGTTTGGGAGATGGGGGAGGCAGGACAGAGGGGAATCAAGGAGAAAGCTGTAGCAAGCTTGGGAAAGAACTTTCGGAGATCAGAGGAGGCAGGACAGAGGGGAATCCAGTTGGGAGCATCACAAGATGGGGCAAGAAGTTTGGGAGATGGGGGAGGCAGGACAGAGGGGAATCTAGGAGAAAGCTATAGCAAACTGGGGAAAGAACTTTGGGAAATCAGAGGAGGCTGGACAGAGGGGAAATCAATAGAAACCTATCGCACTCTAGGGAAAGAACTTTTGGAGATCTGAGGAGGCAGGACAGAGGGGAATCCAGTTGGGAGCATCGCAAGATGGGGAAAGAAATTTGGGAGATCAGAGTAGGCAGGACAGAGGGGAATCCAGGAGAAATTTACAGCAAGCTGGGGAAAGAACTTTGGGAGATCGCAGTAGGCAGGACAGATGGGAATCCAGGAGAAATCTATCGCACGCTGGAGAAAGAACTTTGGGAGATCGGAGGAGGCAGGACAGAGGGGAATCCAGGAGAAAGCTGTTGCACGCTGGGGAAAGAACTTTGGGAGATCTGAGGAGGCAGGACAGAGGGGAATCCAGGAGAAAGCTATCGCACGGAGGGAAAGAACTTTGGGAGATCGGAGCAGGCAGGACAGAGGGGAATCCAGGAGAAAGCTATCGCACGGAGGGAAAGAACTTTCGGAGATCAGAGGAGGCAGGACAGAGGGGAATCCAGTAGGGAGCATCACAAGATGGGGAAAGAACTTTGGGAGATGGGGGAGGCAGGACATAGGGTAATCCAGGAGAAATCTATCGCAAGCTGGGGATAGAACTTTGGGAGATGGGGGAGGCAGGACAGAGGGGAATCAAGGAGAAAGCTGTAGCAAGGTTGGGAAAGAACTTTCGGAGATCAGAGGAGGCAGGACAGAGGGGAATCCAGTTGGGAGCATCACAAGATGGGGCAAGAAGTTTGGGAGATGGGGGAGGCAGGACAGAGGGGAATCTAGGAGAAAGCTATAGCAAACTGGGGAAAGAACTTTGGGAAATCGGAGGAGGCTGGACAGAGGGGAATCCAATAGAAAGCTATCACACACTAGGGAAAGAACTTCGGGAGATCTGAGGACTCAGGACGGAGGGGAATTCAGGCGAAAGCTATCACACACTGGGGGAAAGAAGTTTGGGAGATGGGGGAGGCAGGACAGAGGGGAATCCAGGAGAAAGCTATAGCAAACTGGGGAAAGAACTTTGGGAAATCGGAGGAGGCAGGATAGAGGGGAAATCAATAGAAAGCTATCACACGCTAGGGAAAGAACTTTTGGAGATCAGAGGAGGCAGGACAGAGGGGAATCCAGTTGGGAGCATCACAAGATCGGGAAAGAAGTTTGGGAGATGGGGGAGGCAGGACAGTGGGGAATCCAGGAGAAAGCTATCGCAGGCTGGGGGAAAATCCTTGGGAGGCCTGAGGAGGTAGAACAGAGGGGAATTCAGAAGAAAGCTATTGCAACGCTGGGGGAAAGAACTTTGGGAAATGGGGGAGGCAGGACAAAGGGGAATCCAGGAGAAAACTATGAAGGAGAAATCTATCCATGCTAGGGAAAGAACTTTGGGAGATCGGAGTAGGCAGGACAGAGGGGAATCCACGAGAAAGCTATAGCAAACTGGGGAAAGAACTTTGGGAAATCGGAGGAGGCAAGATAGAGGGGAAATCAATAGAAAGCTATCACACACTGGGGAAAGAACTTTGGGAGATGAGAGAGGCAGGACAGAGGGGAATCCAGGAGAAAGCTATTGCACGCTGGGGAAAGAACTTTGGGAGGTCGGAGGGGGCAGGACAGAGGGGAATCCAGGAGGGAGCATCACACGCTGGGGGAAAGAACTTTGGGAGATGGGGGAGGCAGGACAGAGGGGAAATCAATAGAAAGCTATCGCACGGTAGGGAAAGAACTTTGGGATGTGGGGGAGGCAGAACAGAGGGGAATCCAATAGAAAGCTATCACACTCTAGGGAAAGAACTTTCGGAGATCTGAGGAGGCAGGACAGAGGGGAATCCAGTTGGGAGCATCGCAAGATGGGGAAAGAAGTTTGTGAGATGTGGGAGGCAGGACAGAGGGGAATCCAGGAGAAAGCTATAGCAAACTGGGGAAAGAACTTTGGGAAATCGGAGGAGGCAGGACAGAGGGGAATCCAGGAGAAATCAATCGCAAGCTGGGGAAAGAACTTTCGGAGATCTGAGGAGGCAGGACAGAGGGGAATCCAGTAGGGAGCATCACTAGATGGGGAAAGAACTTTGAGAGATCGGAGTAGGCAGGACAGAGGGGAATCCAGGAGAAATCTATCCCACGGTAGGGAAAGAACTTTGGAAGATGGGGGAGGCAGGACAGAGGGGAATCCAGGAGGGAGCATCACCGGATGGGGAAAGAACTTTCGGAGATCAGAGGAGGCAGGACAGAGGGGAATCCAGTTGGGAGCATCGCAAGATGGGGAAAGAAGTTTGGGAGATGGGGGAGGCAGGACAGATGGGGATCCAGGAGAAAGCTATAGCAAACTGGGGAAAGAACTTTGGGAGGTATGAGGAGGCAAGACAGAGGGGAATCCAAGAGAAAGCTATTGCACGCTGGGGAAAGAACTTTGGGAGGTCGGACGACGCAGGACAGAGGGGAATCCAGGAGGTAGCATCACAGGATGGGGAAAGAACTTTGGGAGATGGGGGAGGCAGGACAGAGGGGAATCCAGGAGAAAGCTACAGCAAACTGGGGAAAGAACTTTGGAAGATCAGAGTAGGCAGGACAGAGGGGAAACCAGGAGGGAGCATCACAGGATGGGGAAAGAACTTTGGGAGATGGGGGAGGCAGGACAGTGGGGAATCCAGGAGAAAGCTATAGCAATCTGGGGAAAGAACTTTGGGAAATCGGAGGAGGCAGGACAGAGGGGAAATCAATAGAAAGCTATCACACGCTAGGGAAAGAACTTTCGGAGATCTGAGGAGGCAGGACAGAGGGGAATCCAGTAGGGAGCATCACAAGATTGGGAAAGAACTTTGGGAAATCGGAGGAGGCAAGACAAAGGGGAATCCAGGAGAAATCTTTCAAGGAGAAATCTATCGCACGGTAGGGAAAGAACTTTGGGATGTGGGGGAGGCAGAACAGAGGGGAATCCAATAGAAAGCTATCACACTCTAGGGAAAGAACTTTCGGAGATCTGAGGAGGCAGGACAGAGGGGAATCCAGTTGGGAGCATCGCAAGATGGGGAAAGAAGTATGGGAGATGGGGGAGGCAGGACAGAGGGGAATCTAGGAGAAAGCTATAGCAAGCTGGGGAAATAACTTTGGGAAATTGGAGGAGGCAGGACAGTGGGGAATCCAATAGAAAGCTATGGTACTCTAGGGAAAGAACTTTGGGAGATCGGAGGAGGCAAGACAAAGGGGAATCCAGGAGAAATCTTTCAAGGAGAAATCTATCGCACGCTAGGGAAAGAACTTTGGGAGATCGCAGTAGGCAGGACGGAGGGGAATCCAGGAGAAATCTATCGCAAGCTGGAGAAAGAACTTTGGGAGATCGGAGGAGGCAGGACAGAGGGGAATCCAGGAGAAAGCTGTTGCACGCTCGGGAAAGAACTTTGGGAGATCTGAGGAGGCAGGACAGAGGGGAATCCAGGTGAAAGCTATCGCACGGAGGGAAAGAACTTTGGGAGATCTGAGGAGGCAGTACAGAGGGGAATCCAGGAGAAATCTATTGCAAGCTGGAGAAAGAACTTTGGGAGATGGCGAGGCAGGACAGAGGGGAATCCAGGAGAAATCTATCGCAAGCTGGGGAAAGAACTTTGGGAGATCTGAGGAGGCAGGACAGAGGGGAATCCAGGAGGGAGCATCACAGGATGGGGAAAGAAGTTTGGGAGATGGGGGAGGCAGGACAGAGGGGAATTCAGAAGAAAGCTATCGCAGGCTGGGGGAAAATCTTTGGGAGACCTGAGGAGGTAGAAGAGAGCGGAATTCAGAAGAAAGCTATTGAAACGCTGGGGAAAGAACTTTGGGAGATGGGGGAGGCAGGACAGAGGGGAATCCAGGAGAAAGCTATAGCAAACTGGGGAAAGAACTTTGGGAAATCGGAGGAGGCAGGACAGAGGGGAAATCAATAGAAAGCTATGACACGCTAGGGAAAGAACTTTCCGAGATCAGAGGAGGCAGGACAGAGGGGAATCCAGTTGGGAGCATCACAAGATGGGGAAAGAAGTTTGGGAGATGGGGCAGATCTGAGGACTCAGGACGGAGGGGAATTCAGGCGAAAGCTATCACACACTGGAGGAAAGAAGTTTGGGAGATGGGGGAGGCAGGACAGAGGGGAATCCAGGAGAAAGCTATAGCAAACTGGGGAAAGAACTTTGGGAAATCGGAGGAGGCAGGACGGAGGGGAAATCAATAGAAAGCTATCGTACTCTAGGGAAAGAATTTCGGGAGATCTGAGGACTCAGGACGGAGGGGAATTCAGGCGAAAGCTATAACACACTGGGGGGAAAGAAGTTTGGGAGATGGGGGAGGCAAGACAAAGGGGAATCCAGGAGAAATCTATCAAGGAGAAATCTATCCATGCTAGGGAAAGAACTTTGGGAGATCGGAGTAGGCAGGACAGAGGGGAATCCAGGAGAAAGCTATAGCAAACTGGGGAAAGAACTTTGGGAAATCGGAGGAGGCAAGATAGAGGGAAATCAATAGAAAGCTATCACACGCTGGGGAAAGAACTTTGGGAGATGAGAGAGGCAGGACAGAGGGGAATCCAGGAGAAAGCTATTGCACGCTGGGGAAAGAACTTTGGGAGGTCGGAGGAGGCAGGACAGAGGGGAATCCAGGAGGGAGCATCACAAGCTGGGGGAAAGAACTTTGGGAGATGGGGGAGGCAGGACAGAGGGAAAATCAATAGAAAGCTATCGCACGGTAGGGAAAGAACTTTGGGAGGTGGGGGAGGCAGAACAGAGGGGAATCCAATAGAAAGCTATCACACTCTAGGGAAAGAACTTTCGGAGATCTGAGGAGGCAGGACAGAGGGGAATCCAGGAGAAAGCTATCATATACTGGGGAAAGAACTTTCGGAGATGTGGGAGGCAGGACAGAGGGGAATCTAGGAGAAAGCTATAGCAAGCTGGGGAAATAACTTTGGGAAATTGGAGGAGGCAGGACAGTGGGGAATCCAATAGAAAGCTATCGTACTCTAGGGAAAGTACTTTCGGAGATCTGAGGAGGCAGGACGGAGGGGAATCCAGTAGGGAGCATCACAAGATGGGGAAAGAACTTTGGGAAATCGGAGGAGGAAAGACAAAGGGGAATCCAGGAGAAACCTATCAAGGAGAAATCTATCGCAAGGCACGCTAGGGAAAGAACTTTGGGAGATCGGAGTAGGCAGGACAGAGGGGAATCCAGGAGAAAGCTATAGCAAGCTGGGGAAAGAACTTTGGGAGATCGCAGTAGGCAGGACAGAGGGGAATCCAGGAGAAAGCTATCGCATGGAGGGAAAGAACTTTGGGAGGTGGGCGAGGCAGGACAGAGGGGAATCCAGGAGAAAGCTATTGCACGCTGGGGAAAGAACTTTGGGAGGTCGGAGGAGGCAGGACAGAGGGTAATGCAGGAGAAAGCTATCGCAAGCTGGGGAAAGAACTTTGGGAAATCGGAGGAGGCAGGACAGAGGGGAAATCAATAGAAAGCTATCACACGCTAGGGAAAGAACTTTCCGAGATCAGAGGAGGCAGGACAGAGGGGAATCCAGTTGGGAGCATCACAAGATGGGGAAAGAAGTTTGGGAGATGGGGGAGATCTGAGGACTCAGGACGGAGGGGAATTCAAGCGAAAGCTATCACACACTGGGGGAAAGAAGTTTGGGAGATGGGGGAGGCAGGACAGAGGGGAATGCAGGAGAAAGCTATAGCAAGCTGGGGAAAGAACTTTGGGAAATCAGAGGAGGCTGGACAGAGGGGAAATCAATAGAAACCTATCGCACTCTAGGGAAAGAACTTTCGGAGATCTGAGGAGGCAGGACAGAGGGGAATCCAGTTGGGAGCATCGCAAGATGGGGAAAGAACTTTGGGAGATCGGAGTAGGCAGGACAGAGGGGAATCCAGGAGAAATTTACAGCAAGCTGGGGAAAGAACTTTGGGAGATCGCAGTAGGCAGTTCAGAGGGGAATCCAGGAGAAATCTATCGCACGCTGGAGAAAGAACTTTGGGAGGTCGGAGGAGGCAGGACAGAGGGGAATCCAGGAGAAAGCTATCGCACGGAGGGAAAGAACTTTGGGAGATCGGAGCAGGCAGGACGGAGGGGAATCCAGGAGGGAGCATCACAGGATGGGGAAAGAACTTTGGGAGATGGGGGAGGCAGGACAGAGGGGAATCCAGGGAAAGCTATAGCAAACTGGGGAAAGAACTTTGGGAAATCGGAGGAGGCAGGACAGAGGGGAATCCAATAGAAAGCTATCACACACTAGGGAAAGAACTTCGGGAGATCTGAGGACTCAGGACGGAGGGGAATTCAGGCGAAAGCTATCACACACTGGGGGAAAGAAGTTTGGGAGATGGGGGAGGCAGGACAGAGGGGAATCCAGGAGAAAGCTATAGCAAACTGGGGAAAGAACTTTGGGAAATCGGAGGAGGCAGGACAGAGGGGAAATCAATAGAAAGCTATCACACGCTAGGGAAAGAACTTTTGGAGATCAGAGGAGGCAGGACAGAGGGGAATCCAGTTGGGAGCATCACAAGATGGGGAAAGAAGTTTGGGAGATGGGGGAGGCAGGACAGTGGGGAATCCAGGAGAAAGCTATCGCAGGCTGGGGGAAAATCCTTGGGAGGCCTGAGGAGGTAGAACAGAGGGGAATTCAGAAGAAAGCTATTGCAACGCTGGGGGAAAGAACTTTGGGAGATGGGGGAGGCAGGACAAAGGGGAATCCAGGAGAAAACTATCAAGGAGAAATCTATCCATGCTAGGGAAAGAACTTTGGGAGATCGGAGTAGGCAGGACAGAGGGGAATCGCGAGAAAGCTATAGCAAACTGGGGAAAGAACTTTGGGAAATCGGAGGAGGCAAGATAGAGGGGAAATCAATAGAAAGCTATCACACACTGGGGAAAGAACTTTGGGAGATGAGAGAGGCAGGACAGAGGGGAATCCAGGAGAAAGCTATTGCACGCTGGGGAAAGAACTTTGGGAGGTCGGAGGGGGCAGGACAGAGGGTAATCCAGGAGGGAGCATCACACGCTGGGGGAAAGAACTTTGGGAGATGGGGGAGGCAGGACAGAGGGGAATCCAGGAGAAAGCTATTGCACGCTGGGGAAAGAACTTTGGGAGGTCGGAGGAGGCAGGACAGAGGGTAATGCAGGAGAAAGCTATCGCAAGCTGGGGAAAGAACTTTGGGAAATCGGAGGAGGCAGGACAGAGGGGAAATCAATAGAAAGCTATCACACGCTAGGGAAAGAACTTTCCGAGATCAGAGGAGGCAGGACAGAGGGGAATCCAGTTGGGAGCATCACAAGATGGGGAAAGAAGTTTGGGAGATGGGGGAGATCTGAGGACTCAGGACGGAGGGGAATTCAAGCGAAAGCTATCACACACTGGGGGAAAGAAGTTTGGGAGATGGGGGAGGCAGGACAGAGGGGAATGCAGGAGAAAGCTATAGCAAGCTGGGGAAAGAACTTTGGGAAATCAGAGGAGGCTGGACAGAGGGGAAATCAATAGAAACCTATCGCACTCTAGGGAAAGAACTTTCGGAGATCTGAGGAGGCAGGACAGAGGGGAATCCAGTTGGGAGCATCGCAAGATGGGGAAAGAACTTTGGGAGATCGGAGTAGGCAGGACAGAGGGGAATCCAGGAGAAATTTACAGCAAGCTGGGGAAAGAACTTTGGGAGATCGCAGTAGGCAGGACAGAGGGGAATCCAGGAGAAATCTATCGCACGCTGGAGAAAGAACTTTGGGAGGTCGGAGGAGGCAGGACAGAGGGGAATCCAGGAGAAAGCTATCGCACGGAGGGAAAGAACTTTGGGAGATCGGAGCAGGCAGGACGGAGGGGAATCCAGGAGGGAGCATCACAGGATGGGGAAAGAACTTTGGGAGATGGGGGAGGCAGGACAGAGGGGAATCCAGGGAAAGCTATAGCAAACTGGGGAAAGAACTTTGGGAAATCGGAGGAGGCAGGACAGAGGGGAATCCAATAGAAAGCTATCACACACTAGGGAAAGAACTTCGGGAGATCTGAGGACTCAGGACGGAGGGGAATTCAGGCGAAAGCTATCACACACTGGGGGAAAGAAGTTTGGGAGATGGGGGAGGCAGGACAGAGGGGAATCCAGGAGAAAGCTATCGCAGGCTGGGGGAAAATCCTTGGGAGGCCTGAGGAGGTAGAACAGAGGGGAATTCAGAAGAAAGCTATTGCAACGCTGGGGGAAAGAACTTTGGGAGATGGGGGAGGCAGGACAAAGGGGAATCCAGGAGAAAACTATCAAGGAGAAATCTATCCATGCTAGGGAAAGAACTTTGGGAGATCGGAGTAGGCAGGACAGAGGGGAATCCGCGAGAAAGCTATAGCAAACTGGGGAAAGAACTTTGGGAAATCGGAGGAGGCAAGATAGAGGGGAAATCAATAGAAAGCTATCACACACTGGGGAAAGAACTTTGGGAGATGAGAGAGGCAGGACAGAGGGGAATCCAGGAGAAAGCTATTGCACGCTGGGGAAAGAACTTTGGGAGGTCGGAGGGGGCAGGACAGAGGGGAATCCAGGAGGGAGCATCACACGCTGGGGGAAAGAACTTTGCGAGATGGGGGAGGCAGGACAGAGGGGAATCTAGGAGAAAGCTATAGCAAGCTGGGGAAAGAACTTTGGGAGGTCGGAGGGGGCAGGACAGTGGGGAATCCCATAGAAAGCTATCGTACTCTAGGGAAAGTACTTTCGGAGATCTGAGGAGGCAGGACAGAGGGGAATCCAGTAGGGAGCATCACAAGATGGGGAAAGAACTTTGGGAAATCGGAGGAGGCAAGACAAAGGGGAATCCAGGAGAAATCTATAAAGGAGAAATCTATCGCACGCTAGGGAAAGAACTTTGGGAGATCGGAGTAGGCAGGACAGAGGGGAATCCAGGAGAAAGCTATAGGAAGCTGGGGAAAGAACTTTGGGAAATCGGAGTAGGCAGGACAGAGGGGAATCCAGGAGAAATCTATCGCACGCTGGGGAAAGAACTTTGGGAGATATGAGGAGGTAGGACAGAGGGGAATCCAGGAGAAATCTATCACACGCTAGGGAAAGAAATTTGGGAGATCGGAGTAGGCAGGACAGAGGGGAATCCAGGAGAAAGCTATAGCAAGCTGGGGAAAGAACTTTGGGAAATCGGAGGAGGCAGGACAGAGGGGAATCCAGGAGAAATCTATCCAGGAGAAATCTACCGCATGCTAGGGAAAGAACTTTGGGAGATCGCAGTAGGCAGGACGGAGGGGAATCCAGGAGAAATCTATCGCAAGCTGGAGAAAGAACTTTGGGAGGTCGGAGGAGGCAGGACAGAGGGTAATGCAGGAGAAAGCTATCGCAAGCTGGGGAAACAACTTTGGGAGATGGGGGAGGCAGGACAGTGGGGAATTCAGAAGAAAGCTATCGCAGGCTGGGGGAAAATCTTTGGGAGACCTGGGGAGGTAGAAGAGAGGGGAATTCAGAAGAAAGCTATTGAAACGCTGGGGAAAGAACTTTGGGAGATGGGGGAGGCAGGACAGAGGGGAATCCAGGAGAAAGCTATAGCAAACTGGGGAAAGAACTTTGGGAAATCGGAGGAGGCAGGACAGAGGGGAAATCAATAGAAAGCTATCACACGCTAGGGAAAGAACTTTCCGAGATCAGAGGAGGCAGGACAGAGGGGAATCCAGTTGGGAGCATCACAAGATGGGGAAAGAAGTTTGGGAGATGGGGGAGATCTGAGGACTCAGGACGGAGGGGAATTCAGGCGAAAGCTATCACACACTGGGGGAAAGAAGTTTGGGAGATGGGGGAGGCAGGACAGAGGGGAATCCAGGAGAAAGCTATAGCAAACTGGGGAAAGAACTTTGGGAAATCGGAGGAGGCAGGACAGAGGGGAAATCAATAGAAAGCTATCGTACTCTAGGGAAAGAACTTCGGGAGATCTGAGGACTCAGGACGGAGGGGAATTCAGGCGAAAGCTATCACACGCTGGGGGAAAGAAGTTTGGGAGATGGGGGAGGCAGGACAGAGGGGAATCCAGGAGAAAGCTATAGCAAACTGGGGAAAGAACTTTGGGAAATCGGAGGAGGCAGGACAGAGGGGAAACCAGTAGAAAGCTATCGTACTCTAGGGAAAGAACTACGGGAGATCTGAGGACTCAGGACGGAGGGGAATTCAGGCGAAAGCTATAACACACTGGGGGGAAAGAACTTTGGGAGATGGGCGAGGCAGGACAAAGGGGAATCCAGGAGAAAACTATCAAGGAGAAATCTATCCATGCTAGGGAAAGAACTTTGGGAGATCGGAGTAGGCAGGACAGAGGGGAATCCACGAGAAAGCTATAGCAAACTGGGGAAAGAACTTTGGGAAATCGGAGGAGGCAAGATAGAGGGGAAATCAATAGAAAGCTATCACACACTGGGGAAAGAACTTTGGGAGATGAGAGAGGCAGGACAGAGGGGAATCCAGGAGAAAGCTATTGCACGCTGGGGAAAGAACTTTGGGAGGTCGGAGTAGGCAGGACAGAGGGGAATCCAGGAGAAAGCTATAGGAAGCTGGGGAAAGAACTTTGGGAAATCGGAGTAGGCAGGACAGAGGGGAATCCAGGAGAAATCTATCGCACGCTGGGGAAAGAACTTTGGGAGATATGAGGAGGTAGGACAGAGGGGAATCCAGGAGAAATCTATCGCACGCTGGGGAAAGAACTTTGGGAGATATGAGGAGGTAGGACAGAGGGGAATCCAGGAGAAATCTATCACACGCTAGGGAAAGAAATTTGGGAGATCGGAGTAGGCAGGACAGAGGGGAATCCAGGAGAAAGCTATAGCAAGCTGGGGAAAGAACTTTGGGAAATCGGAGGAGGCAGGACAGAGGGGAATCCAGGAGAAATCTATCCAGGAGAAATCTACCGCATGCTAGGGAAAGAACTTTGGGAGATCGCAGTAGGCAGGACGGAGGGGAATCCATGAGAAATCTATCGCAAGCTGGAGAAAGAACTTTGGGAGATCGGAGGAGGCAGGACAGAGGGGAATCCAGGAGAAAGCTGTTGCACGCTCGGGAAAGAACTTTGGGAGATCTGAGGAGGCAGGACAGAGGGGAATCCAGGTGAAAGCTATCGCAAGGAGGGAAAGAACTTTGGGAGATCGGAGTAGGCAGGACAGAGGGGAATCCAGGAGAAAGCTATTGCACGCTGGGGAAAGAACTTTGGGAGGTCGGAGGGGGCAGGACAGAGGGGAATCCAGGAGGGAGCATCACACGCTGGGGGAAAGAACTTTGGGAAATCGGAGGAGGCAGGACAGAGGGGAAATCAATAGAAAGCTATCGCACGGTAGGGAAAGAACTTTGGGATGTGGGGGAGGCAGAACAGAGGGGAATCCAATAGAAAGCTATCACACTCTAGGGAAAGAACTTTCGGAGATCTGAGGAGGCAGGACAGAGGGGAATCCAGTTGGGAGCATTGCAAGATGGGGAAAGAAGTATGGGAGATGAGGGAGGCAGGACAGAGGGGAATCCAGGAGAAAGTTATAGCAAACGGGAAAGAACTTTGGGAAATCGGAGGAGGCAGGACAGAGGGGAATCCAGGAGAAAGCTATCATACACTGGGGAAAGAACTTTCGGAGATGGGGGAGGCAGGACAGAGGGGAATCTAGGAGAAAGCTATAGCAAGCTGGGGAAATAACTTTGGGAAATTGGAGGAGGCAGGACAGTGGGGAATCCAATAGAAAGCTATCGTACTCTAGGGAAAGTACTTTCGGAGATCTGAGGAGGCAGGACAGAGGGGAAACCAGTAGGGAGCATCACAAGATGGGGAAAGAACTTTGGGAAATCGGAGGAGGCAAGACAAAGGGGAATCCAGGAGAAATCTATCAAGGAGAAATCTATCGCACGCTAGGGAAAGAACTTTGGGAGATCGGAGTAGGCAGGACAGAGGGGAATCCAGGAGAAAGCTATAGCAAGCTGGGGAAAGAACTTTGGGAAATCGGAGTAGGCAGGACAGAGGGGAATCCAGGAGAAAGCTGTTGCACGCTGGGGAAAGAACTTTGGGAGATATGAGGAGGTAGGACAGAGGGGAATCCAGGAGAAAGCTATAGCAAGCTGGGGAAAGAACTTTGGGAAATCGGAGTAGGCAGGACAGAGGGGAATCCAGGAGAAAGCTATAGCAAGCTGGGGAAAGAACTTTGGGAAATCGGAGGAGGCAGAACAGAGGGGAATCCAATAGAAAGCTATCACACTCTAGGGAAAGAACTTTCGGAGATCTGAGGAGGCAGGACAGAGGGGAATCCAGTTGGGAGCATCACAAGATGGGGAAAGAAGTTTGGGAGATGGGGGAGGCAGGACAGAGGGGAAATCAATAGAAAGCTATCGTACTCTAGGGAAAGAACTTCGGGAGATCTGAGGACTCAGGACGGAGGGGAATTCAGGCGAAAGCTATCACACACTGGGGGAAAGAACTTTGGGAGATGGGGGAGGCAGGACAGAGGGGAATCCAGGAGAAAGCTATAGCAAACTGGGGAAAGAACTTTGGGAAATCGGAGGAGGCAGGACAGAGGGGAAATCAATAGAAAGCTATCGTACTCTAGGGAAAGAACTTTGGGAGATCTGAGGAGGCAGGACAGAGGGGAATCCAGGTGAAAGCTATCGCAAGGAGGGAAAGAACTTTGGGAGATGGGCGAGGCAGGACAGTGGGGAATTCAGAAGAAAGCTATTGCAGGCTGGGGGAAAATCTTTGGGAGACCTGAGGAGGTAGAAGAGAGGGGAATTCAGAAGAAAGCTATTGAAACGCTGGGGAAAGAACTTTGGGAGATGGGGGAGGCAGGACAGAGGGGAATCCAGGAGAAAGCTATAGCAAACTGGGGAAAGAACTTTGGGAAATCGGAGGAGGCAGGACAGAGGGGAAATCAATAGAAAGCTATCACACGCTAGGGAAAGAACTTTCCGAGATCAGAGGAGGCAGGACAGAGGGGAATCCAGTTGGGAGCATCACAAGATGGGGAAAGAAGTTTGGGAGATGGGGGAGATCTGAGGACTCAGGACGGAGGGGAATTCAGGCGAAAGCTATCACACACTGGGGGAAAGAAGTTTGGGAGATGGGGGAGGCAGGACAGAGGGGAATCCAGGAGAAAGCTATAGCAAACTGGGGAAAGAACTTTGGGAAATCGGAGGAGGCAGGACAGAGGGGAAATCAATAGAAAGCTATCGTACTCTAGGGAAAGAACTTCGGGAGATCTGAGGACTCAGGACGGAGGGGAATTCAGGCGAAAGCTATCACACACTGGGGGAAAGAAGTTTGGGAGATGGGGGAGGCAGGACTGAGGGGAATCCAGGAGAAAGCTATAGCAAACTGGGGAAAGAACTTTGGGAAATCGGAGGAGGCAGGACAGAGGGGAAATCAATAGAAAGCTATCGTACTCTAGGGAAAGAACTTCGGGAGATCTGAGGACTCAGGACGGAGGGGAATTCAGTTGGGAGCATCACAAGATGGGAAAAGAAGTTTGGGAGATGGGGGAGATCTGAGGACTCAGGACGGAGGGGAATTCATGCGAAAGCTATCACACACTGGGGGAAAGAAGTTTGGGAGATGGGGGAGGCAGGACAGAGGGGAATCCAGGAGAAAGCTATAGCAAACTGGGGAAAGAACTTTGGGAAATCGGAGGAGGCAGGACAGAGGGGAAATCAATAGAAAGCTATCGTACTCTAGGGAAAGAACTTCGGGAGATCTGAGGACTCAGGACGGAGGGGAATTCAGGCGAAAGCTATCACACACTGGGGGAAAGAAGTTTGGGAGATGGGGGAGGCAGGACTGAGGGGAATCCAGGAGAAAGCTATAGCAAACTGGGGAAAGAACTTTGGGAAATCGGAGGAGGCAGGACAGAGGGGAAATCAATAGAAAGCTATCGTACTCTAGGGAAAGAACTTCGGGAGATCTGAGGACTCAGGACGGAGGGGAATTCAGTTGGGAGCATCACAAGATGGGAAAAGAAGTTTGGGAGATGGGGGAGATCTGAGGACTCAGGACGGAGGGGAATTCATGCGAAAGCTATCACACACTGGGGGAAAGAAGTTTGGGAGATGGGGGAGGCAGGACAGAGGGGAATCCAGGAGAAAGCTATAGCAAACTGGGGAAAGAACTTTGGGAAATCGGAGGAGGCAGGACAGAGGGGAAATCAATAGAAAGCTATCGTACTCTAGGGAAAGAACTTCGGGAGATCTGAGGACTCAGGACGGAGGGGAATTCAGGCGAAAGCTATCACACACTGGGGGAAAGAAGTTTGGGAGATGGGGGAGGCAGGACAGAGGGGAATCCAGGAGAAAGCTATAGCAAACTGGGGAAAGAACTTTGGGAAATCGGAGGAGGCAGGACAGAGGGGAAATCAATAGAAAGCTATCGTACTCTAGGGAAAGAACTTCGGGAGATCTGAGGACTCAGGACGGAGCGGAATTCAGGCGAAAGCTATCACACACTGGGGGAAAGAAGTTTGGGAGATGGGGGAGGCAGTACAGAGGGGAATCCAGGAGAAATCTTTCAAGGAGAAATCTATCGCACGGTAGGGAAAGAACTTTGGGATGTGGGGGAGGCAGAACAGTGGGGAATCCAATAGAAAGCTATCACACTCTAGGGAAAGAACTTTCGGAGATCTGAGGAGGCAGGACAGAGGGGAATCCAGTTGGGAGCATCGCAAGATGGGGAAAGAAGTATGGGAGATGGGGGAGGCAGGACAGAGGGGAATCTAGGAGAAAGCTATAGCAAGCTGGGGAAATAACTTTGGGAAATTGGAGGAGGCAGGACAGTGGGGAATCCAATAGAAAGCTATCGTACTCTAGGGAAAGAACTTTGGGAGATCGGAGGAGGCAAGACAAAGGGGAATCCAGGAGAAATCTTTCAAGGAGAAATCTATCGCACGCTAGGGAAAGAACTTTGGGAGATCGCAGTAGGCAGGACGGAGGGGAATCCAGGAGAAATCTATCGCAAGCTGGAGAAAGAACTTTGGGAGATCGGAGGAGGCAGGACAGAGGGGAATCCAGGAGAAAGCTGTTGCACGCTCGGGAAAGAACTTTGGGAGATCTGAGGAGGCAGGACAGAGGGGAATCCAGGTGAAAGCTATCGCACGGAGGGAAAGAACTTTGGGAGATCTGAGGAGGCAGGACAGAGGGGAATCCAGGAGAAATCTATTGCAAGCTGGAGAAAGAACTTTGGGAGATGGGCGAGGCAGGACAGAGGGGAATCCAGGAGAAATCTATCGCACGCTGGGGAAAGAACTTTGGGAGGTCGGAGGAGGCAGGACAGAGGGGAATCCAGTTGGGAGCATCGCAAGATGGGGAAAGAACTTTGGGAGATCTGAGGAGGCAGGACAGAGGGGAATCCAGGTGAAAGCTATCGCACGGAGGGAAAGAACTTTGGGAGATCTGAGGAGGCAGGACAGAGGGGAATCCAGGAGAAATCTATTGCAAGCTGGAGAAAGAACTTTGGGAGATGGCGAGGCAGGACAGAGGGGAATCCAGGAGAAATCTATCGCAAGCTGGGGAAAGAACTTTGGGAGATCTGAGGAGGCAGGACAGAGGGGAATCCAGGAGGGAGCATCACAGGATGGGGAAAGAAGTTTGGGAGATGGGGGAGGCAGGACAGAGGGGAATTCAGAAGAAAGCTATCGCAGGCTGGGGGAAAATCTTTGGGAGACCTGAGGAGGTAGAAGAGAGGGGAATTCAGAAGAAAGCTATTGAAACGCTGGGGAAAGAACTTTGGGAGATGGGGGAGGCAGGACAGAGGGGAATCCAGGAGAAAGCTATAGCAAACTGGGGAAAGAACTTTGGGAAATCGGAGGAGGCAGGACAGAGGGGAAATCAATAGAAAGCTATGACACGCTAGGGAAAGAACTTTCCGAGATCAGAGGAGGCAGGACAGAGGGGAATCCAGTTGGGAGCATCACAAGATGGGGAAAGAAGTTTGGGAGATGGGGCAGATCTGAGGACTCAGGACGGAGGGGAATTCAGGCGAAAGCTATCACACACTGGAGGAAAGAAGTTTGGGAGATGGGGGAGGCAGGACAGAGGGGAATCCAGGAGAAAGCTATAGCAAACTGGGGAAAGAACTTTGGGAAATCGGAGGAGGCAGGACGGAGGGGAAATCAATAGAAAGCTATCGTACTCTAGGGAAAGAATTTCGGGAGATCTGAGGACTCAGGACGGAGGGGAATTCAGGCGAAAGCTATAACACACTGGGGGGAAAGAAGTTTGGGAGATGGGGGAGGCAAGACAAAGGGGAATCCAGGAGAAATCTATCAAGGAGAAATCTATCCATGCTAGGGAAAGAACTTTGGGAGATCGGAGTAGGCAGGACAGAGGGGAATCCAGGAGAAAGCTATAGCAAACTGGGGAAAGAACTTTGGGAAATCGGAGGAGGCAAGATAGAGGGAAATCAATAGAAAGCTATCACACGCTGGGGAAAGAACTTTGGGAGATGAGAGAGGCAGGACAGAGGGGAATCCAGGAGAAAGCTATTGCACGCTGGGGAAAGAACTTTGGGAGGTCGGAGGAGGCAGGACAGAGGGGAATCCAGGAGGGAGCATCACACGCTGGGGGAAAGAACTTTGGGAGATGGGGGAGGCAGGACAGAGGGAAAATCAATAGAAAGCTATCGCACGGTAGGGAAAGAACTTTGGGAGGTGGGGGAGGCAGAACAGAGGGGAATCCAATAGAAAGCTATCACACTCTAGGGAAAGAACTTTCGGAGATCTGAGGAGGCAGGACAGAGGGGAATCCAGGAGAAAGCTATCATATACTGGGGAAAGAACTTTCGGAGATGTGGGAGGCAGGACAGAGGGGAATCTAGGAGAAAGCTATAGCAAGCTGGGGAAATAACTTTGGGAAATTGGAGGAGGCAGGACAGTGGGGAATCCAATAGAAAGCTATCGTACTCTAGGGAAAGTACTTTCGGAGATCTGAGGAGGCAGGACGGAGGGGAATCCAGTAGGGAGCATCACAAGATGGGGAAAGAACTTTGGGAAATCGGAGGAGGAAAGACAAAGGGGAATCCAGGAGAAACCTATCAAGGAGAAATCTATCGCAAGGCACGCTAGGGAAAGAACTTTGGGAGATCGGAGTAGGCAGGACAGAGGGGAATCCAGGAGAAAGCTATAGCAAGCTGGGGAAAGAACTTTGGGAGATCGCAGTAGGCAGGACAGAGGGGAATCCAGGAGAAAGCTATCGCATGGAGGGAAAGAACTTTGGGAGGTGGGCGAGGCAGGACAGAGGGGAATCCAGGAGAAAGCTATTGCACGCTGGGGAAAGAACTTTGGGAGGTCGGAGGAGGCAGGACAGAGGGTAATGCAGGAGAAAGCTATCGCAAGCTGGGGAAAGAACTTTGGGAAATCGGAGGAGGCAGGACAGAGGGGAAATCAATAGAAAGCTATCACACGCTAGGGAAAGAACTTTCCGAGATCAGAGGAGGCAGGACAGAGGGGAATCCAGTTGGGAGCATCACAAGATGGGGAAAGAAGTTTGGGAGATGGGGGAGATCTGAGGACTCAGGACGGAGGGGAATTCAAGCGAAAGCTATCACACACTGGGGGAAAGAAGTTTGGGAGATGGGGGAGGCAGGACAGAGGGGAATGCAGGAGAAAGCTATAGCAAGCTGGGGAAAGAACTTTGGGAAATCAGAGGAGGCTGGACAGAGGGGAAATCAATAGAAACCTATCGCACTCTAGGGAAAGAACTTTCGGAGATCTGAGGAGGCAGGACAGAGGGGAATCCAGTTGGGAGCATCGCAAGATGGGGAAAGAACTTTGGGAGATCGGAGTAGGCAGGACAGAGGGGAATCCAGGAGAAATTTACAGCAAGCTGGGGAAAGAACTTTGGGAGATCGCAGTAGGCAGTTCAGAGGGGAATCCAGGAGAAATCTATCGCACGCTGGAGAAAGAACTTTGGGAGGTCGGAGGAGGCAGGACAGAGGGGAATCCAGGAGAAAGCTATCGCACGGAGGGAAAGAACTTTGGGAGATCGGAGCAGGCAGGACGGAGGGGAATCCAGGAGGGAGCATCACAGGATGGGGAAAGAACTTTGGGAGATGGGGGAGGCAGGACAGAGGGGAATCCAGGGAAAGCTATAGCAAACTGGGGAAAGAACTTTGGGAAATCGGAGGAGGCAGGACAGAGGGGAATCCAATAGAAAGCTATCACACACTAGGGAAAGAATTTCGGGAGATCTGAGGACTCAGGACGGAGGGGAATTCAGGCGAAAGCTATCACACACTGGGGGAAAGAAGTTTGGGAGATGGGGGAGGCAGGACAGAGGGGAATCCAGGAGAAAGCTATAGCAAACTGGGGAAAGAACTTTGGGAAATCGGAGGAGGCAGGACAGAGGGGAAATCAATAGAAAGCTATCACACGCTAGGGAAAGAACTTTTGGAGATCAGAGGAGGCAGGACAGAGGGGAATCCAGTTGGGAGCATCACAAGATGGGGAAAGAAGTTTGGGAGATGGGGGAGGCAGGACAGTGGGGAATCCAGGAGAAAGCTATCGCAGGCTGGGGGAAAATCCTTGGGAGGCCTGAGGAGGTAGAACAGAGGGGAATTCAGAAGAAAGCTATTGCAACGCTGGGGGAAAGAACTTTGGGAGATGGGGGAGGCAGGACAAAGGGGAATCCAGGAGAAAACTATCAAGGAGAAATCTATCCATGCTAGGGAAAGAACTTTGGGAGATCGGAGTAGGCAGGACAGAGGGGAATCGCGAGAAAGCTATAGCAAACTGGGGAAAGAACTTTGGGAAATCGGAGGAGGCAAGATAGAGGGGAAATCAATAGAAAGCTATCACACACTGGGGAAAGAACTTTGGGAGATGAGAGAGGCAGGACAGAGGGGAATCCAGGAGAAAGCTATTGCACGCTGGGGAAAGAACTTTGGGAGGTCGGAGGGGGCAGGACAGAGGGTAATCCAGGAGGGAGCATCACACGCTGGGGGAAAGAACTTTGGGAGATGGGGGAGGCAGGACAGAGGGGAATCCAGGAGAAAGCTATTGCACGCTGGGGAAAGAACTTTGGGAGGTCGGAGGGGGCAGGACAGAGGGTAATCCAGGAGGGAGCATCACACGCTGGGGGAAAGAACTTTGGGAGATGGGGGAGGCAGGACAGAGGGGAATCCAGGAGAAAGCTATTGCACGCTGGGGAAAGAACTTTGGGAGGTCGGAGGAGGCAGGACAGAGGGGAAATCAATAGAAAGCTATCACACGCTAGGGAAAGAACTTTCCGAGATCAGAGGAGGCAGGACAGAGGGGAATCCAGTTGGGAGCATCACAAGATGGGGAAAGAAGTTTGGGAGATGGGGGAGATCTGAGGACTCAGGACGGAGGGGAATTCAAGCGAAAGCTATCACACACTGGGGGAAAGAAGTTTGGGAGATGGGGGAGGCAGGACAGAGGGGAATGCAGGAGAAAGCTATAGCAAGCTGGGGAAAGAACTTTCGGAGATCTGAGGAGGCAGGACAGAGGGGAATCCAGTTGGGAGCATCGCAAGATGGGGAAAGAACTTTGGGAGATCGGAGTAGGCAGGACAGAGGGGAATCCAGGAGAAATTTACAGCAAGCTGGGGAAAGAACTTTGGGAGATCGCAGTAGGCAGGACAGAGGGGAATCCAGGAGAAATCTATCGCACGCTGGAGAAAGAACTTTGGGAGGTCGGAGGAGGCAGGACAGAGGGGAATCCAGGAGAAAGCTATCGCACGGAGGGAAAGAACTTTGGGAGATCGGAGCAGGCAGGACGGAGGGGAATCCAGGAGGGAGCATCACAGGATGGGGAAAGAACTTTGGGAGATGGGGGAGGCAGGACAGAGGGGAATCCAGGGAAAGCTATAGCAAACTGGGGAAAGAACTTTGGGAAATCGGAGGAGGCAGGACAGAGGGGAATCCAATAGAAAGCTATCACACACTAGGGAAAGAACTTCGGGAGATCTGAGGACTCAGGACGGAGGGGAATTCAGGCGAAAGCTATCACACACTGGGGGAAAGAAGTTTGGGAGATGGGGGAGGCAGGACAGAGGGGAATCCAGGAGAAAGCTATCGCAGGCTGGGGGAAAATCCTTGGGAGGCCTGAGGAGGTAGAACAGAGGGGAATTCAGAAGAAAGCTATTGCAACGCTGGGGGAAAGAACTTTGGGAGATGGGGGAGGCAGGACAAAGGGGAATCCAGGAGAAAACTATCAAGGAGAAATCTATCCATGCTAGGGAAAGAACTTTGGGAGATCGGAGTAGGCAGGACAGAGGGGAATCCGCGAGAAAGCTATAGCAAACTGGGGAAAGAACTTTGGGAAATCGGAGGAGGCAAGATAGAGGGGAAATCAATAGAAAGCTATCACACACTGGGGAAAGAACTTTGGGAGATGAGAGAGGCAGGACAGAGGGGAATCCAGGAGAAAGCTATTGCACGCTGGGGAAAGAACTTTGGGAGGTCGGAGGGGGCAGGACAGAGGGGAATCCAGGAGGGAGCATCACACGCTGGGGGAAAGAACTTTGCGAGATGGGGGAGGCAGGACAGAGGGGAATCTAGGAGAAAGCTATAGCAAGCTGGGGAAAGAACTTTGGGAGGTCGGAGGGGGCAGGACAGTGGGGAATCCCATAGAAAGCTATCGTACTCTAGGGAAAGTACTTTCGGAGATCTGAGGAGGCAGGACAGAGGGGAATCCAGTAGGGAGCATCACAAGATGGGGAAAGAACTTTGGGAAATCGGAGGAGGCAAGACAAAGGGGAATCCAGGAGAAATCTATAAAGGAGAAATCTATCGCACGCTAGGGAAAGAACTTTCGGAGATCAGAGGAGGCAGGACAGAGGGGAATCCAGTTGGGAGCATCACAAGATGGGGCAAGAACTTTGGGAGATGGGGGAGGCAGGACAGAGGGGAATCCAGGAGAAAGCTATAGCAAACTGGGGAAAGAACTTTGGGAAATCGGAGGAGGCAGGACAGAGGGGAAATCAATAGAAAGCTATCACACGCTAGGGAAAGAACTTTGGGAGATCGGAGTAGGCAGGACAGAGGGGAATCCAGGAGAAATCTATCGCACGCTAGGGAAAGAACTTTGGGAGATCGCAGTAGGCAGGACAGAGGGGAATCCAGGAGAAATCTATCGCACGCTGGAGAAAGAACTTTGGGAGATCGGAGGAGGCAGGACAGAGGGGAATCCAGGAGAAAGCTGTTGCACGCTGGGGAAAGAACTTTGGGAGATCTGAGGAGGCAGGACAGAGGGGAATCCAGGAGAAATCTATCGCAAGCTGGGGAAAGAACTTTGGGAGGTCGGAGGAGGCAGGACAGAGGGTAATGCAGGAGAAAGCTATCGCAAGCTGGGGAAAGAACTTTGGGAGATCTGAAGAGGCAGGACAGAGGGGAATCCAGGAGGGAGCATCACAGGATGGGGAAAGGACTTTGGGAGATGGGGGAGGCAGGACAGAGGGCAATCCAATAGAAAGCTATCGTACTCTAGGGAAAGAACTTTCGGAGATATGAGGAGGCAGGACAGAGGGGAATCCAGGAGAAAGCTATAGCAAACTGGGGAAAGAACTTTGGGAAATCGGAGGAGGCAAGATAGAGGGGAAATCAATAGAAAGCTATCACACACTGGGGAAAGAACTTTGGGAGATGAGAGAGGCAGGACAGAGGGGAATCCAGGAGAAAGCTATTGCACGCTGGGGAAAGAACTTTGGGAGGTCGGAGGAGGCAGGACAGAGGGGAATCCAGGAGGGAGCATCACACGCTGGGGGAAAGAAGTTTGGGAGATTGGGGAGGCAGGACAGAGGGGAAATCAATAGAAAGCTATCGCACGGTAGGGAAAGAACTTTGGGAGGTGGGGGAGGCAGAACAGAGGGGAATCCAATAGAAAGCTATCACACTCTAGGGAAAGAACTTTCGGAGATCAGTGGAGGCAGGACAGAGGGGAATCCAGTAGGGAGCATCACAAGATGGGGAAAGAACTTTGGGAGATGGGGGAGGCAGGACATAGGGTAATCCAGGAGAAAGCTATCGGAAGCTTGGGAAAGAACTTTCGGAGATCAGAGGAGGCAGGACAGAGGGGAATCCAGTTGGGAGCATCACAAGATGGGGCAAGAAGTTTGGGAGATCGGAGTAGGCAGGACAGAGGGGAATCCAGGAGAAATTTATAGCAAGCTGGGGAAAGAACTTTGGGAAATCGGAGGAGGCAGGACAGAGGGGAATCCAGGAGAAATCTATCGCACGCTGGAGAAAGAACTTTGGGAGATCGCAGTAGGCAGGACAGAGGGGAATCCAGGAGAAATCTATCGCACGCTGGAGAAAGAACTTTGGGAGATCGGAGTAGGCAGGACAGAGGGGAATCCAGGAGACATCTATCGCAAGCTGGGGAAAGAACTTTGGGAAATCGGAGGAGGCAAGATAGAGGGGAAATAATTAGAAAGCTATCACACACTGGGGAAAGAACTTTGGGAGATGAGAGAGGCAGCACAGAGGGGAATCCAGGAGAAAGCTATTGCACGCTGGGGAAAGAACTTTGGGAGGTCGGAGGGGGCAGGACAGAGGGTAATCCAGGAGGGAGCATCACACGCTGGGGGAAAGAACTTTGGGAGATGGGGGAGGCAGGACAGAGGGGAAATCAATAGAAAGCTATCGCACGGTAGGGAAAGAACTTTGGGATGTGGGGGAGGCAGAACAGAGGGGAATTCAATAGAAAGCTATCACACTCTAGGGAAAGAACTTTCGGAGATCAGAGGAGGCAGGACAGAGGGGAATCCAGTAGGGAGCATCACAAGATGGGGAAAGAACTTTGGGAGATGGGGGAGGCAGGATAGAGGGTAATCCAGGAGAAAGCTATCGCAAGCTTGGGAAAGAACTTTCGGAGATCAGAGGAGGCAGGACAGAGGGGAATCCAGTTGGGAGCATCACAAGATGGGGAAAGAAGTTTGGGAGATGGGGGAGGCAGGACAGAGTGGAATCTCGGAGAAAGCTATAGCAAACTGGGGAAAGAACTTTGGGAAATCGGAGGAGGCAGGACAGAGGGGAAATCAATAGAAAGCTATCGCACGGTAGGGAAAGAACTTTGGGATGTGGGGGAGGCAGGACAGAGGGGAATCCATGAGAAAGCTATTGCACGCTGGGGAAAGAACTTTGGGAGGTCGGAGGGGGCAGGACAGAGGGTAATCCAGGAGGGAGCATCACACGCTGGGGGAAAGAACTTTGGGAGATGGGGGAGGCAGGACAGAGGGGAAATCAATAGAAAGCTATCGCACGGTAGGGAAAGAACTTTGGGATGTGGGGGAGGCAGAACAGAGGGGAATCCAATAGAAAGCTATCACACTCTAGGGAAAGAACTTTCGGAGATCTGAGGAGGCAGGACAGAGGGGAATCCAGTTGGGAGCATCACAAGATGGGGCAAGAAGTTTGGGAGATGGGGGAGGCAGGACAGAGTGGAATCTCGGAGAAAGCTATAGCAAACTGGGGAAAGAACTTTGGGAAATCGGAGGAGGCAGGACAGAGGGGAAATCAATAGAAAGCTATCGCACGGTAGGGAAAGAACTTTGGGATGTGGGGGAGGCAGGACAGAGGGTAATCCAGGAGAAAGCTATCGCAAGCTTGGGAAAGAACTTTCGGAGAATGAGGAGGCAGGACAGAGGGGAATCCAGTTGGGAGCATCGCAAGATGGGGAAAGAAGTATGGGAGATGGGGGAGGCAGGAAAGAGGGGAATCCAGGAGAAAGTTATAGCAAACGGGAAAGAACTTTGGGAAATCGGAGGAGGCAGGACAGAGGGGAAATCAATAGAAAGCTATCACACGCTAGAGAAAGAACTTTCGGAGATCAGAGGAGGCAGGACGGAGGGGAATTCAGGCGAAAGCTATCACACACTGGGGGAAAGAAGTTTGGGAGATGGGGGAGGCAGGACAGAGGGGAATCCAGGAGAAAGCTATAGCAAACTGGGGAAAGAACTTTGGGAAATCTGAGGAGGCAGGACAGAGGGGAAATCAATAGAAAGCTATCACACGCTAGGGAAAGAACTTTTGGAGATCAGAGGAGGCAGGACTGAGGGGAATCCAGTAGGGAGCATCACAAGATGGGGAAAGAAGTTTGGGAGATGGGGGAGGCAGGACAGTGGGGAATCCAGGAGAAAGCTATCGCAAGCTTGGGAAAGAACTTTCGGAGATCAGAGGAGGCAGGACAGAGGGGAATCCAGTTGGGAGCATCACAAGATGGGGCAAGAAGTTTGGGAGATCGGAGTAGGCAGGACAGAGGGGAATCCAGGAGAAATTTATAGCAAGCTGGGGAAAGAACTTTGGGAAATCGGAGGAGGCAGGACAGAGGGGAATCCAGGAGAAATCTTTCGCACGCTAGGGAAAGAACTTTGGGAGATCGGAGGAGGCAGGACAGAGGGGAATCCAGGAGAAATCTATCGCACGCTGGAGAAAGAACTTTGGGAGATCGCAGTAGGCAGGACAGAGGGGAATCCAGGAGAAATCTATCGCACGCTGGAGAAAGAACTTTGGGAGATCGGAGTAGGCAGGACAGAGGGGAATCCAGGAGACATCTATCGCAAGCTGGGGAAAGAACTTTGGGAAATCGGAGGAGGCAAGATAGAGGGGAAATAATTAGAAAGCTATCACACACTGGGGAAAGAACTTTGGGAGATGAGAGAGGCAGCACAGAGGGGAATCCAGGAGAAAGCTATTGCACGCTGGGGAAAGAACTTTGGGAGGTCGGAGGGGGCAGGACAGAGGGTAATCCAGGAGGGAGCATCACACGCTGGGGGAAAGAACTTTGGGAGATGGGGGAGGCAGGACAGAGGGGAAATCAATAGAAAGCTATCGCACGGTAGGGAAAGAACTTTGGGATGTGGGGGAGGCAGAACAGAGGGGAATTCAATAGAAAGCTATCACACTCTAGGGAAAGAACTTTCGGAGATCAGAGGAGGCAGGACAGAGGGGAATCCAGTAGGGAGCATCACAAGATGGGGAAAGAACTTTGGGAGATGGGGGAGGCAGGATAGAGGGTAATCCAGGAGAAAGCTATCGCAAGCTTGGGAAAGAACTTTCGGAGATCAGAGGAGGCAGGACAGAGGGGAATCCAGTTGGGAGCATCACAAGATGGGGAAAGAAGTTTGGGAGATGGGGGAGGCAGGACAGAGTGGAATCTCGGAGAAAGCTATAGCAAACTGGGGAAAGAACTTTGGGAAATCGGAGGAGGCAGGACAGAGGGGAAATCAATAGAAAGCTATCGCACGGTAGGGAAAGAACTTTGGGATGTGGGGGAGGCAGAACAGAGGGGAATCCAATAGAAAGCTATCACACTCTAGGGAAAGAACTTTCGGAGATCAGAGGAGGCAGGACAGAGGGGAATCCAGTTGGGAGCATCACAAGATGGGGCAAGAAGTTTGGGAGATGGGGGAGGCAGGACAGAGTGGAATCTCGGAGAAAGCTATAGCAAACTGGGGAAAGAACTTTGGGAAATCGGAGGAGGCAGGACAGAGGGGAAATCAATAGAAAGCTATCGCACGGTAGGGAAAGAACTTTGGGATGTGGGGGAGGCAGGACAGAGGGTAATCCAGGAGAAAGCTATCGCAAGCTTGGGAAAGAACTTTCGGAGAATGAGGAGGCAGGACAGAGGGGAATCCAGTTGGGAGCATCGCAAGATGGGGAAAGAAGTATGGGAGATGGGGGAGGCAGGAAAGAGGGGAATCCAGGAGAAAGTTATAGCAAACGGGAAAGAACTTTGGGAAATCGGAGGAGGCAGGACAGAGGGGAAATCAATAGAAAGCTATCACACGCTAGAGAAAGAACTTTCGGAGATCAGAGGAGGCAGGACAGAGGGGAATCCAGTTGGGAGCATCACAAGATGGGGAAAGAAGTTTGGGAGATGGGGGAGGCAGGACAGAGGGGAATGCAGGAGAAAGCTATAGCAAGCTGGGGAAAGAACTTTGGGAAATCGGAGGAGGCAGGACAGAGGGGAATCCAATAGAAAGCTATCACACACTAGGGAAAGAACTTTCGGAGATCTGAGGAGGCAGGACGGAGGGGAATTCAGGCGAAAGCTATCACACACTGGGGGAAAGAAGTTTGGGAGATGGGGGAGGCAGGACAGAGGGGAATCCAGGAGAAAGCTATAGCAAACTGGGGAAAGAACTTTGGGAAATCTGAGGAGGCAGGACAGAGGGGAAATCAATAGAAAGCTATCACACGCTAGGGAAAGAACTTTTGGAGATCAGAGGAGGCAGGACTGAGGGGAATCCAGTAGGGAGCATCACAGGATGGGGAAAGAAGTTTGGGAGATGGGGGAGGCAGGACAGTGGGGAATCCAGGAGAAAGCTATCGCAGGCTGGGGGAAAATCCTTGGGAGGCCTGAGGAGGTAGAACAGAGGGGAATTCAGAAGAAAGCTATTGCAACGCTGTGGGAAAGAACTTTGGGAGATCTGAGGAGGCAGGACAAAGGGGAATCCAGGAGAAAACTATCAAGGAGAAATCTATCCATGCTAGGGAAAGAACTTTGGGAGATCGGAGTAGGCAGGACAGAGGGGAATCCAGGAGAAAGCTATAGCAAACTGGGGAAAGAACTTTGGGAGGTCGGAGGAGGCAGGACAGAGGGGAATCCACGAGAAAGCTATAGCAAACTGGGGAAAGAACTTTGGGAAATCCGAGGAGGCAAGATAGAGGGGAAATAATTAGAAAGCTATCACACACTGGGGAAAGAACTTTGGGAGATGAGAGAGGCAGCACAGAGGGGAATCCAGGAGAAAGCTATTGCACGCTGGGGAAAGAACTTTGGGAAATCGGAGGAGGCAAGATAGAGGGGAAATAATTAGAAAGCTATCACACACTGGGGAAAGAACTTTGGGAGATGAGAGAGGCAGCACAGAGGGGAATCCAGGAGAAAGCTATTGCACGCTGGGGAAAGAACTTTGGGAGGTCGGAGGGGGCAGGACAGAGGGTAATCCAGGAGGGAGCATCACACGCTGGGGGAAAGAACTTTGGGAGATGGGGGAGGCAGGACAGAGGGGAAATCAATAGAAAGCTATCGCACGGTAGGGAAAGAACTTTGGGATGTGGGGGAGGCAGAACAGAGGGGAATTCAATAGAAAGCTATCACACTCTAGGGAAAGAACTTTTGGAGATCTGAGGAGGCAGGACAGAGGGGAATCCAGTAGGGAGCATCACAAGATGGGGAAAGAAGTTTGGGAGATGGGGGAGGCAGGACAGAGGGGAAATCAATAGAAAGCTATCACACGCTAGGGAAAGAACTTTCGGAGATCAGAGGAGGCAGGACAGAGGGGAATCCAGTTGGGAGCATCACAAGATGGGGAAAGAAGTTTGGGAGATGGGGGAGGCAGGACAGAGGGGAATCTCGGAGAAAGCTATAGCAAACTGGGGAAAGAACTTTGGGAAATCGGAGGAGGCAGGACAGAGGGGAAATCAATAGAAAGCTATCGCACGGTAGGGAAAGAACTTTGGGATGTGGGGGAGGCAGGACAGAGGGTAATCCAGGAGAAAGCTATCGCAAGCTTGGGAAAGAACTTTCGGAGATCAGAGGAGGCAGGACAGAGGGGAATCCAGTTGGGAGCATCACAAGATGGGGAAAGAAGTATGGGAGATGGGGGAGGCAGGAAAGAGGGGAATCCAGGAGAAAGTTATAGCAAACGGGAAAGAACTTTGGGAAATCGGAGGAGGCAGGACAGAGGGGAAATCAATAGAAAGCTATCACACGCTAGGGAAAGAACTTTCGGAGATCAGAGGAGGCAGGACAGAGGGGAATCCAGTTGGGAGCATCGCAAGATGGGGAAAGAAGTATGGGAGATGGGGGAGGCAGGAAAGAGGGGAATCCAGGAGAAAGTTATAGCAAACGGGAAAGAACTTTGGGAAATCGGAGGAGGCAGGACAGAGGGGAAATCAATAGAAAGCTATCACACGCTAGGGAAAGAACTTTCGGAGATCAGAGGAGGCAGGACAGAGGGGAATCCAGTTGGGAGCATCACAAGATGGGGAAAGAAGTTTGGGAGATGGGGGAGGCAGGACAGAGGGGAATGCAGGAGAAAGCTATAGCAAGCTGGGGAAAGAACTTTGGGAAATCGGAGGAGGCAGGACAGAGGGGAATCCAATAGAAAGCTATCACACACTAGGGAAAGAACTTCGGGAGATCTGAGGACTCAGGACGGAGGGGAATTCAGGCGAAAGCTATCACACACTGGGGGAAAGAACTTTGGGAGATGGGGGAGGCAGGACAGAGGGGAATCCAGGAGAAAGCTATAGCAAACTGGGGAAAGAACTTTGGGAAATCTGAGGAGGCAGGACAGAGGGGAAATCAATAGAAAGCTATCACACGCTAGGGAAAGAACTTTTGGAGATCAGAGGAGGCAGGACAGAGGGGAATCCAGTTGGGAGCATCACAAGATGGGGAAAGAAGTTTGGGAGATGGGGGAGGCAGGACAGTGGGGAATCCAGGAGAAAGCTATCGCAGGCTGGGGGAAAATCCTTGGGAGGCCTGAGGAGGTAGAACAGAGGGGAATTCAGAAGAAAGCTATTGCAACGCTGGGGGAAAGAACTTTGGGAGATGGGGGAGGCAGGACAAAGGGGAATCCAGGAGAAAACTATCAAGGAGAAATCTATCCATGCTAGGGAAAGAACTTTGGGAGATCGGAGTAGGCAGGACAGAGGGGAATCCACGAGAAAGCTATAGCAAACTGGGGAAAGAACTTTGGGAAATCGGAGGAGGCAAGATAGAGGGGAAATAATTAGAAAGCTATCACACACTTTGGAAAGAACTTTGGGAGATGAGAGAGGCAGCACAGAGGGGAATCCAGGAGAAAGCTATTGCACGCTGGGGAAAGAACTTTGGGAAATCGGAGGAGGCAAGATAGAGGGGAAATAATTACAATACAATACAATACAATACAATAGTAGAGTTGGAAGGGACCTTGGAGGTCTTCTGGTCTAACCCCCTGCCTAGGCAGGAAACCCTATACCGTTTCAGACAAATAGCTATCCAACATCTTCTTAAAGACTTCCAGTGTTGGGGCATTCACAACTTCTGGAGGCAAGCTGTTCCACTGATTAATTGTTCTCACTGTCAGGAAATTCCTCCTCAGTTCTAAATTGCTTCTCTCCTTGATTAGTTTCCACCCATTGCTTCTTGTTCTACCCTCAGGTGCTTTGGACAATAGTTTGACTCCCTCTTCTTTGTGGCAACCTCTGAGATATTGGAATAATGCTATCATGTCTCCCCTAGTCCTTCTTTCTCTTAAGCTAAACATACCCAGTTCCTGCAACCGTTCTTCATATGTTTTAGTCTCCAGTCCCCTAATCATCTTTGTTGCTCTTCTCTGCACTCTTTCTAGAGTCTCCACATCTTTTTTACATCGTGGCGACCAGAACTGAATGCAGTATTCCAAGTGTGGCCTTACCAAGGCATTATAAAGTGGTATTAACACTTCACGTGATCTTGATTCTATCCCTCTGTTGATGCAGCCTAGAACTGTGTTGGCTTTTTTGGCAGCTGCTGCACACTGCTGGCTCATATTTAAATGGTTGTCCACTAGGACTCCAAGATCCCTTTCACAGTTACTACTACTGAGTATGGTATCACCTATACTGTACCTGTGCATTCCGTTTTTGTTGCCTAAATGTAGAACCTTACTCTTTTCACCATTGAATTTCATTTTATTAGATAGTGCCCAATGTTCAAGTTTGTCAAGATCCTTCTGTATCTTAAGCCTATCTTCTGGAGTGTTGGCTATTCCTGCCAGCTTGGTATCATCTGCAAATTTGATGAGTTCCCCATTTATTCCCTCATCCAAATCATTGATGAAGATGTTGAAGAGTACTGGGCCTAAAACAGAGCCTTGGGGTACTCCACTGCATACTTCCCTCCATGTAGATGCAGTTCCATTGAGAACTACACGTTGAGTGCGGTTGGTCAGCCAGTTACCAATCCATCTGGTGGTGATGCTGTCTAACCCACATTCTTCTACTTTATCTAGTAGTAGGTTATGGTCTACCTTATCAAAAGCCTTACTGAAGTCCAAGTAAACTATATCAACGGCATTCCTCTGGTCCACTAATTTTGTCACATTATCAAAGAATGCAATAAGATTAGTCTGGCATGATCTGTTTTTGACAAATCCATGTTGGCTTTTGGCTATTACTTTGTTTGCTTCTAGGTGTTCGCAAATTCGTTGCTTGATTATTTTTTCCAGAATCTTTCCTGGTATTGAGGTTAGGCTGATAGGTCTGTAGTTTCCTGGATCTAATTTTTTCCCTTTTTTGAAGATGGGAACCACATCAGCTCTTTTCCAGTCCTCTGGTAGTTCCCTGGTGTTCCAGGATCTCTGAAAGATATAATTCAGTGGTTCTGAGATCTCGTCTGCTAGTTCCTTCAGAACTCTGGGGTGTAATCCATCCGGTCCTGGTGATTTGAACTCATCTAGGGTAGACAGGTGCTCACTTACCATTTTCTTCCCTATTTCAATTTGTGTTCCTAATTTTGTGGTGCTGCTTTTGATAGGTTGGACTGTTTTATCCCTTTGTGTAAAGACAGATGCAAAACATGAGTTAAATAGTTCTGCTTTCTCCCTGTTGCTTGTCACCTTCTTGCCACTTTCTCCTAGCAATGGACCAATTGTTTCCTTAACTTTTTTCTTGTTTTTAACATGTTGGAAGAAGCTTTTTTTGTTAATTTTTACTTTTGTGGCAAGCCTTTCTTCATTGTGAGCCTTAGCTTTCCTCACTTCATCTTTACAGGCTCGGGCTATTTGCTGATATTCTGCCTTAGTTATGTCCCCCTCCTTCCACTTTTTATACTTACTTTTTTTGTCTTTCAGTTTGTCAGATAGTTGTTTATGCAGCCATGCTGGTTTCTTTTGGGAGCTGTTGTTTTTCTTCTTCATTGGTATTGTGTTAGACTGGGCTTTTCTAATCTCATTTTTCAAAATTTCCCAAGCTTCTTGAGTTGTTTTCCCCTCGAGGATTCTCATCCATGGAATTTTTCCCAAGCTCTCTCTAAGTTTATTGAAATTAGCTTTCTTAAAGTCCAAGACTCTAGTTTGACTTTGTTCTACTACTTGTGTTTGGATAATGTTGAATTCCAATATTGCATGGTCACTTGCCCCCAGGGTTCCTATGGCTTCAACACCTTCTATCATTTCCTCTCTGTTAGTGAGAATTAAGTCCAGTATGGCTGATCCCCTTGTTTCCTTCTCTACTTTTTGGAAAACAAAGTTGTCTGCTAGGTTTGTTAGGAACCTGTTGGATCTTCCACTTGGTGCAGAGTTTGTTTCCCAGTTGATGTCAGGGTAGTTAAAATCTCCCATTACTATTGTGGTGTGCTTCCTACATACCTTAGTTAGCTGACTAGCAAAAAGTTCATCTTCTTCCTCTGCTTGGTTGGGTGGCCTGTAGTATAGACCTATGGCAATGTCATTTCCCCCACAACCTTTAATATTGACCCAAATGCATTCAAGATAGTTCTCATTATTGTTGTGCTCTATTTCTGTAGAGACATAGTTATTTCTTATATATAGTGCAACTCCACCTCCTCTTTTATTTGGTCTATTTCTTTTAAATAATTTAAATCCTTCTAGCTGTATGTTCCATTTGTCAGTTTCATCCCACCAAGTTTCTGTAATGGCAATAATATCATATCTGCCCTCTTTTACTTGAATTTCTAATTCTCCCTGTTTATTCCTCATACTCTGTGCATTGGTATATAGACATTTGAGTCCATTTTGATTGACCTTGTGTTTACTGTCTACATAACCTGTATTATGCCTGACTGCCCCTATTTTCTTGCCACTTGTGTGATTCATGCACATGGTATGACAATCACTATTACATGCTTGGTTTTGCTTGACAGCAGGAGTGATAATCTTACCCACACACACATCTATGTTACATGCATTTATAACCCTATGAATTTTAGTTTGCTGGGGACAGAGATGTTCTGTATCTATTAATTCTCTGTCCCCGCTCTTCAGTTTAAATGTTTATCAAGAAAATCTGTGAATTTAATGCCAAGTAACTCAGTTCCTTTCTTGGATGGGTGCAACCCATCTCTTTTGTACAGTTTTTCATTGGACCAGCTACAGGCTTCATGACTAATAAAACCAAAGCCTTCCCTTTTACACCACTCCTTTAGCCAAACATTAAACTCTGCTACACGCTGGCCCTTCCCTTTTTGTTCCTTATATACAGGTAAAACCTCTGAAAAGATAAGCCTACAACCTATACTATTAAGTTCATACCCCAAGTTCTGGAAATCATTCTGCACAGAAAGTACATCTTTCTGGGATAGATCATTAGTGCCAAGATGTATAATAGCATCAACGTCACAGTCCTTACTTGCATTCTTGACTATCTTAAGAATACGCCTCTTGTCTCTGCTGGCAGTAGCACCTGGCAGACACCTGACCTCTTTTAAAACCTCCTTATCCTCTCCTAAATTAACATCTCTTACGATTGAATCACCAACCAGAAGGTGACTTCTCTTTTTACATACCTTGATCTTCTTCTGCGACTGATGTGTGATACCTGGTTCCCCTTTTCGCCTTTCCGAAGAAAGTTCTTCGTTTTGGACCACGATCCCCTGCTTATTTGAGTCATCATTATCACAACTGCCTTGACCTATCTCTTTAGTGTCCCCATTAAGGTCAGCAAGGGCACTATATCTGTTTTGCTGGGTCACAGCAAAAGCTTTGGGTTTATGGTTCACAGCTCTCAACCTGCCAGATCCCACAGTTGTCCAGACAGCTCTTCTCCTGCAAGATCTTTGTGGCAGAGGGGGCTGATAGTGTGGCTTCACCATAGAGTGGAATGGCTGACGTAGACACCTAGTTTCTGCTTGGAGAGCACAGATTACAGATTCTAGATAGGTAATCTGCCTATGTAGACTCGTAATTTGTTTACAAAGGGGACAGTATCCAAATTTGAAAAGAGTACTGCGAAAGACAGGTGCAAAACAGCTATTACATTGAACTAAGCCAGTCATTTTGAAATAAATAAAATCGCAATCTCAAACACACTAATCCAGAATGTATTGCTATTTTGGTTTATAGATATATGATTCCCCACCTCAGTGTCTTTGTCTTGTGACTCACCCCCTCCTTCTCTCCAGCAGCTCCAATCCTAGCTTCAGGAAGCTTCAAATGATATGGAGTTTAAGGGCCCCCACCTCAGTGTCTTTGTCTTGTGACTCACCCCCTCCTTCTCTCCAGCAGCTCCAATCCTAGCTTCAGGAAGCTTCAAATGATATGGAGTTTAAGGGCCCCCACCTCAGTGTCTTTGTCTTGTGACTCACCCCCTCCTTCTCTCCAGCAGCTCCAATCCTAGCTTCAGGAAGCTTCAAATGATATGGAATTTAAGGGTCCCCACCTCAGTGTCTTTGTCTTGTGACTCACCCCCTCCTTCTCTCCAGCAGCTCCAATCCTAGCTTCAGGAAGCTTCAAATGATATGGAGTTTAAGGGCCCCCACCTCAGTGTCTTTGTCTTGTGACTCACCCCCTCCTTCTCTCCAGCAGCTCCAATCCTAGCTTCAGGAAGCTTCAAATGATATGGAGTTTAAGGGCCCCCACCTCAGTGTCTTTGTCTTGTGACTCACCCCCTCCTTCTCTCCAGCAGCTCCAATCCTAGCTTCAGGAAGCTTCAAATGATATGGAGTTTAAGGGTCCCCACCTCAGTGTCTTTGTCTTGTGACTCACCCCCTCCTTCTCTCCAGCAGCTCCAATCCTAGCTTCAGGAAGCTTCAAATGATATGGAGTTTAAGGGCCCCCACCTCAGTGTCTTTGTCTTGTGACTCACCCCCTCCTTCTCTCCAGCAGCTCCAATCCTAGCTTCAGGAAGCTTCAAATGATATGGAGTTTAAGGGCCCCCACCTCAGTGTCTTTGTCTTGTGACTCACCCCCTCCTTCTCTCCAGCAGCTCCAATCCTAGCTTCAGGAAGCTTCAAATGATATGGAGTTTAAGGGCCCCCACCTCAGTGTCTTTGTCTTGTGACTCACCCCCTCCTTCTCTCCAGCAGCTCCAATCCTAGCTTCAGGAAGCTTCAAATTATATGGAGTTTAAGGGCCCCCACCTCAGTGTCTTTGTCTTGTGACTCACCCCCTCCTTCTCTCCAGCAGCTCCAATCCTAGCTTCAGGAAGCTTCAAATGATATGGAGTTTAAGGGTCCCCACCTCAGTGTCTTTGTCTTGTGACTCACCCCCTCCTTCTCTCCAGCAGCTCCAATCCTAGCTTCAGGAAGCTTCAAATGATATGGAGTTTAAGGGCCCCCACCTCAGTGTCTTTGTCTTGTGACTCACCCCCTCCTTCTCTCCAGCAGCTCCAATCCTAGCTTCAGGAAGCTTCAAATGATATGGAGTTTAAGGGCCCCCACCTCAGTGTCTTTGTCTTGTGACTCACCCCCTCCTTCTCTCCAGCAGCTCCAATCCTAGCTTCAGGAAGCTTCAAATGATATGGAGTTTAAGGGTCCCCACCTCAGTGTCTTTGTCTTGTGACTCACCCCCTCCTTCTCTCCAGCAGCTCCAATCCTAGCTTCAGGAAGCTTCAAATGATATGGAGTTTAAGGGCCCCCACCTCAGTGTCTTTGTCTTGTGACTCACCCCCTCCTTCTCTCCAGCAGCTCCAATCCTAGCTTCAGGAAGCTTCAAATGATATGGAGTTTAAGGGCCCCCACCTCAGTGTCTTTGTCTTGTGACTCACCCCCTCCTTCTCTCCAGCAGCTCCAATCCTAGCTTCAGGAAGCTTCAAATGATATGGAGTTTAAGGGCCCCCACCTCAGTGTCTTTGTCTTGTGACTCACCCCCTCCTTCTCTCCAGCAGCTCCAATCCTAGCTTCAGGAAGCTTCAAATGATATGGAGTTTAAGGGTCCCCACCTCAGTGTCTTTGTCTTGTGACTCACCCCCTCCTTCTCTCCAGCAGCTCCAATCCTAGCTTCAGGAAGCTTCAAATGATATGGAGTTTAAGGGCCCCCACCTCAGTGTCTTTGTCTTGTGACTCACCCCCTCCTTCTCTCCAGCAGCTCCAATCCTAGCTTCAGGAAGCTTCAAATGATATGGAGTTTAAGGGTCCCCACCTCAGTGTCTTTGTCTTGTGACTCACCCCCTCCTTCTCTCCAGCAGCTCCAATCCTAGCTTCAGGAAGCTTCAAATGATATGGAGTTTAAGGGCCCCCACCTCAGTGTCTTTGTCTTGTGACTCACCCCCTCCTTCTCTCCAGCAGCTCCAATCCTAGCTTCAGGAAGCTTCAAATGATATGGAGTTTAAGGGTCCCCACCTCAGTGTCTTTGTCTTGTGACTCACCCCCTCCTTCTCTCCAGCAGCTCCAATCCTAGCTTCAGGAAGCTTCAAATGATATGGAGTTTAAGGGTCCCCACCTCAGTGTCTTTGTCTTGTGACTCACCCCCTCCTTCTCTCCAGCAGCTCCAATCCTAGCTTCAGGAAGCTTCAAATGATATGGAGTTTAAGGGCCCCCACCTCAGTGTCTTTGTCTTGTGACTCACCCCCTCCTTCTCTCCAGCAGCTCCAATCCTAGCTTCAGGAAGCTTCAAATGATATGGAGTTTAAGGGTCCCCACCTCAGTGTCTTTGTCTTGTGACTCACCCCCTCCTTCTCTCCAGCAGCTCCAATCCTAGCTTCAGGAAGCTTCAAATGATATGGAGTTTAAGGGCCCCCACCTCAGTGTCTTTGTCTTGTGACTCACCCCCTCCTTCTCTCCAGCAGCTCCAATCCTAGCTTCAGGAAGCTTCAAATGATATGGAGTTTAAGGGTCCCCACCTCAGTGTCTTTGTCTTGTGACTCACCCCCTCCTTCTCTCCAGCAGCTCCAATCCTAGCTTCAGGAAGCTTCAAATGATATGGAGTTTAAGGGCCCCCACCTCAGTGTCTTTGTCTTGTGACTCACCCCCTCCTTCTCTCCAGCAGCTCCAATCCTAGCTTCAGGAAGCTTCAAATGATATGGAGTTTAAGGGCCCCCACCTCAGTGTCTTTGTCTTGTGACTCACCCCCTCCTTCTCTCCAGCAGCTCCAATCCTAGCTTCAGGAAGCTTCAAATGATATGGAGTTTAAGGGCCCCCACCTCAGTGTCTTTGTCTTGTGACTCACCCCCTCCTTCTCTCCAGCAGCTCCAATCCTAGCTTCAGGAAGCTTCAAATGATATGGAGTTTAAGGGTCCCCACCTCAGTGTCTTTGTCTTGTGACTCACCCCCTCCTTCTCTCCAGCAGCTCCAATCCTAGCTTCAGGAAGCTTCAAATGATATGGAGTTTAAGGGCCCCCACCTCAGTGTCTTTGTCTTGTGACTCACCCCCTCCTTCTCTCCAGCAGCTCCAATCCTAGCTTCAGGAAGCTTCAAATGATATGGAGTTTAAGGGTCCCCACCTCAGTGTCTTTGTCTTGTGACTCACCCCCTCCTTCTCTCCAGCAGCTCCAATCCTAGCTTCAGGAAGCTTCAAATGATATGGAGTTTAAGGGTCCCCACCTCAGTGTCTTTGTCTTGTGACTCACCCCCTCCTTCTCTCCAGCAGCTCCAATCCTAGCTTCAGGAAGCTTCAAATGATATGGAGTTTAAGGGCCCCCACCTCAGTGTCTTTGTCTTGTGACTCACCCCCTCCTTCTCTCCAGCAGCTCCAATCCTAGCTTCAGGAAGCTTCAAATGATATGGAGTTTAAGGGCCCCCACCTCAGTGTCTTTGTCTTGTGACTCACCCCCTCCTTCTCTCCAGCAGCTCCAATCCTAGCTTCAGGAAGCTTCAAATGATATGGAGTTTAAGGGTCCCCACCTCAGTGTCTTTGTCTTGTGACTCACCCCCTCCTTCTCTCCAGCAGCTCCAATCCTAGCTTCAGGAAGCTTCAAATGATATGGAGTTTAAGGGCCCCCACCTCAGTGTCTTTGTCTTGTGACTCACCCCCTCCTTCTCTCCAGCAGCTCCAATCCTAGCTTCAGGAAGCTTCAAATGATATGGAGTTTAAGGGCCCCCACCTCAGTGTCTTTGTCTTGTGACTCACCCCCTCCTTCTCTCCAGCAGCTCCAATCCTAGCTTCAGGAAGCTTCAAATGATATGGAGTTTAAGGGTCCCCACCTCAGTGTCTTTGTCTTGTGACTCACCCCCTCCTTCTCTCCAGCAGCTCCAATCCTAGCTTCAGGAAGCTTCAAATGATATGGAGTTTAAGGGCCCCCACCTCAGTGTCTTTGTCTTGTGACTCACCCCCTCCTTCTCTCCAGCAGCTCCAATCCTAGCTTCAGGAAGCTTCAAATGATATGGAGTTTAAGGGTCCCCACCTCAGTGTCTTTGTCTTGTGACTCACCCCCTCCTTCTCTCCAGCAGCTCCAATCCTAGCTTCAGGAAGCTTCAAATGATATGGAGTTTAAGGGCCCCCACCTCAGTGTCTTTGTCTTGTGACTCACCCCCTCCTTCTCTCCAGCAGCTCCAATCCTAGCTTCAGGAAGCTTCAAATGGTATGGAGTTTAAGGGTCCCCACCTCAGTGTCTTTGTCTTGTGACTCACCCCCTCCTTCTCTCCAGCAGCTCCAATCCTAGCTTCAGGAAGCTTCAAATGATATGGAGTTTAAGGGCCCCCACCTCAGTGTCTTTGTCTTGTGACTCACCCCCTCCTTCTCTCCAGCAGCTCCAATCCTAGCTTCAGGAAGCTTCAAATGATATGGAGTTTAAGGGTCCCCACCTCAGTGTCTTTGTCTTGTGACTCACCCCCTCCTTCTCTCCAGCAGCTCCAATCCTAGCTTCAGGAAGCTTCAAATGATATGGAGTTTAAGGGCCCCCACCTCAGTGTCTTTGTCTTGTGACTCACCCCCTCCTTCTCTCCAGCAGCTCCAATCCTAGCTTCAGGAAGCTTCAAATGATATGGAGTTTAAGGGCCCCCACCTCAGTGTCTTTGTCTTGTGACTCACCCCCTCCTTCTCTCCAGCAGCTCCAATCCTAGCTTCAGGAAGCTTCAAATTAGAAAGCTATCACACACTGGGGAAAGAACTTTGGGAGATGATAGAGGCAGCACAGAGGGGAATCCAGGAGAAAGCTATTGCACGCTGGGGAAAGAACTTTGGGAGGTCGGAGGGGGCAGGACAGAGGGGAATCCAGGAGGGAGCATCACACGCTGGGGGAAAGAACTTTGGGAGATGGGGGAGGCAGGACAGAGGGGAAATCAATAGAAAGCTATCGCACGGTAGGGAAAGAACTTTGGGATGTGGGGGAGGCAGAACAGAGGGGAATTCAATAGAAAGCTATCACACTCTAGGGAAAAAACTTTTGGAGATCTGAGGAGGCAGGACAGAGGGGAATCCAGTAGGGAGCATCACAAGATGGGGAAAGAAGTTTGGGAGATGGGGGAGGCAGGACAGAGGGTAATCCAGGAGAAAGCTATCGCAAGCTTGGGAAAGAACTTTCGGAGATCAGAGGAGGCAGGACAGAGGGGAATCCAGTTGGGAGCATCACAAGATGGGGAAAGAAGTTTGGGAGATGCGGGAGGGAGGACAGAGTGGAATCTCGGAGAAAGCTATAGCAAACTGGGGAAAGAACTTTGGGAAATCGGAGGAGGCAGGACAGAGGGGAAATCAATAGAAAGCTATCGCACGGTAGGGAAAGAACTTTGGGATGTGGGGGAGGCAGGACAGAGGGTAATCCAGGAGAAAGCTATCGCAAGCTTGGGAAAGAACTTTCGGAGAATGAGGAGGCAGGACAGAGGGGAATCCAGTTGGGAGCATCGCAAGATGGGGAAAGAAGTATGGGAGATGGGGGAGGCAGGAAAGAGGGGAATCCAGGAGAAAGTTATAGCAAACGGGAAAGAACTTTGGGAAATCGGAGGAGGCAGGACAGAGGGGAAATCTATAGAAAGCTATCACACGCTAGGGAAAGAACTTTCGGAGATCAGAGGAGGCAGGACAGAGGGGAATCCAGTTGGGAGCATCACAAGATGGGGAAAGAAGTTTGGGAGATGGGGGAGGCAGGACAGAGGGGAATGCAGGAGAAAGCTATAGCAAGCTGGGGAAAGAACTTTGGGAAATCGGAGGAGGCAGGACAGAGGGGAATCCAATAGAAAGCTATCACACACTAGGGAAAGAACTTCGGGAGATCTGAGGACTCAGGACGGAGGGGAATTCAGGCGAAAGCTATCACACACTGGGGGAAAGAAGTTTGGGAGATGGGGGAGGCAGGACAGAGGGGAATCCAGGAGAAAGCTATAGCAAACTGGGGAAAGAACTTTGGGAAATCTGAGGAGGCAGGACAGAGGGGAAATCAATAGAAAGCTATCACACGCTAGGGAAAGAACTTTTGGAGATCAGAGGAGGCAGGACAGAGGGGAACCCAGTTGGGAGCATCACAAGATGGGGAAAGAAGTTTGGGAGATGGGGGAGGCAGGACAGTGGGGAATCCAGGAGAAAGCTATCGCAGGCTGGGGGGAAATCCTTGGGAGGCCTGAGGAGGTAGAACAGAGGGGAATTCAGAAGAAAGCTATTGCAACGCTGGGGGAAAGAACTTTGGGAGATGGGGGAGGCAGGACAAAGGGGAATCCAGGAGAAAACTATCAAGGAGAAATCTATCCATGCTAGGGAAAGAACTTTGGGAGATCGGAGTAGGCAGGACAGAGGGGAATCCACGAGAAAGCTATAGCAAACTGGGGAAAGAACTTTGGGAAATCGGAGGAGGCAAGATAGAGGGGAAATAATTAGAAAGCTATCACACACTGGGGAAAGAACTTTGGGAGATGAGAGAGGCAGCACAGAGGGGAATCCAGGAGAAAGCTATTGCACGCTGGGGAAAGAACTTTGGGAAATCGGAGGAGGCAAGATAGAGGGGAAATAATTAGAAAGCTATCACACACTGGGGAAAGAACTTTGGGAGATGAGAGAGGCAGCACAGAGGGGAATCCAGGAGAAAGCTATTGCACGCTGGGGAAAGAACTTTGGGAGGTCGGAGGGGGCAGGACAGAGGGTAATCCAGGAGGGAGCATCACACGCTGGGGGAAAGAACTTTGGGAGATGGGGGAGGCAGGACAGAGGGGAAATCAATAGAAAGCTATCACACTCTAGGGAAAGAACTTTTGGAGATCTGAGGAGGCAGGACAGAGGGGAATCCAGTAGGGAGCATCACAAGATGGGGAAAGAAGTTTGGGAGATGGGGGAGGCAGGACAGAGGGTAATCCAGGAGAAAGCTATCGCAAGCTTGGGAAAGAACTTTCGGAGATCAGAGGAGGCAGGACAGAGGGGAATCCAGTTGGGAGCATCACAAGATGGGGAAAGAAGTTTGGGAGATGGGGGAGGCAGGACAGAGTGGAATCTCGGAGAAAGCTATAGCAAACTGGGGAAAGAACTTTGGGAAATCTGAGGAGGTAGGACAGAGGGGAATCCAGGAGAAATCTATCCAGGAGAAATCTATCGCATGCTAGGGAAAGAACTTTGGGAGATCGCAGTAGGCAGGACGGAGGGGAATCCAGGAGAAATCTATCGCACGCTAGGGAAAGAACTTTGGGAGATCAGAGGAGGCAGGACGGAGGGGAATTCAGGCGAAAGCTATCACACACTGGGGGAAAGAAGTTTGGGAGATGGGGGAGGCAGGACAGAGGGGAATGCAGGAGAAAGCTATAGCAAACTGAGGAAAGAACTTTGGGAAATCGGAGGAGGCAGGACAGAGGGGAATCCAATAGAAAGCTATCACACACTAGGGAAAGAACTTCGGGAGATCTGAGGACTCAGGACGTAGGGGAATTCAGGCGAAAGCTATCACACACTGGGGGAAAGAAGTTTGGGAGATGGGGGAGGCAGGACAGAGGGGAATCCAGGAGAAAGCTATAGCAAACTGGGGAAAGAACTTTGGGAAATCGGAGGAGGCAGGACAGAGGGGAAATCAATAGAAAGCTATCGTACTCTAGGGAAAGAACTTCGGGAGATCTGAGGACTCAGGACGGAGCGGAATTCAGGCGAAAGCTATCACACACTGGGGGAAAGAAGTTTGGGAGATGGGGGAGGCAGTACAGAGGGGAATCCAGGAGAAAGCTATAGCAAACTGGGGAAAGAACTTTGGGAAATCGGAGGAGACAGGACAGAGGGGAAATCAATAGAAAGCTATCGTACTCTAGGGAAAGAACTTCGGGAGATCTGAGGACTCAGGACGGAGGGGAATTCAGGCGAAAGCTATAACACACTGGGGGGAAAGAACTTTGGGAGATCGGAGTAGGCAGGACAGAGGGGAATCCAGGAGAAAGCTATAGCAAACTGGGGAAAGAACTTTGGGAAATCGGAGGAGGCAAGATAGAGGGGAAATCAATAGAAAGCTATTACACGCTGGGGAAAGAACTTTGGGAGATGAGAGAGGCAGGACAGAGGGGAATCCAGGAGAAAGCTATTGCACGCTGGGGAAAGAACTTTGGGAGGTCGGAGGAGGCAGGACAGAGGGGAATCCAGAAGAAATCTATCGCAAGCTGTGGAAAGAACTTTGGGAGATGGGGGAGGCAGGACAGAGGGGAAATCAATAGAAAGCTATCGCACAGTAGGGAAAGAACTTTGGGAGGTGGGGGAGGCAGAACAGAGGGGAATACAGGAGAAAGCTATCGCAAGCTTGGGAAAGAACTTTCGGAGATCAGAGGAGGCAGGACAGAGGGGAATCCAGTTGGGAGCATCACAAGATGGGGAAAGAAGTTTGGGAGATGGGGGAGGCAGGACAGAGTGGAATCTCGGAGAAAGCTATAGCAAACTGGGGAAAGAACTTTGGGAGATCGGAGTAGGCAGGACAGAGGGGAATCCAGGAGAAAGCTATAGCAAGCTGGGGAAAGAACTTTGGGAAATCGGAGTAGGCAGGACAGAGGGGAATCCAGGAGAAATCTATCGCACGCTGGAGAAAGAACTTTGGGAGATTGGAGGAGGCAGGACAGAGGGGAATCCAGGAGAAAGCTGTTGCACGCTGGGGAAAGAACTTTGGGAAATCTGAGGAGGTAGGACAGAGGGGAATCCAGGAGAAATCTATCCAGGAGAAATCTATCGCATGCTAGGGAAAGAACTTTGGGAGATCGCAGTAGGCAGGACGGAGGGGAATCCAGGAGAAATCTATCGCACGCTAGGGAAAGAACTTTGGGAGATCAGAGGAGGCAGGACGAGGGGAATTCAGGCGAAAGCTATCACACACTGGGGGAAAGAAGTTTGGGAGATGGGGGAGGCAGGACAGAGGGGAATGCAGGAGAAAGCTATAGCAAACTGAGGAAAGAACTTTGGGAAATCGGAGGAGGCAGGACAGAGGGGAATCCAATAGAAAGCTATCACACACTAGGGAAAGAACTTCGGGAGATCTGAGGACTCAGGACGGAGGGGAATTCAGGCGAAAGCTATCACACACTGGGGGAAAGAAGTTTGGGAGATGGGGGAGGCAGGACAGAGGGGAATCCAGGAGAAAGCTATAGCAAACTGGGGAAAGAACTTTGGGAAATCGGAGGAGGCAGGACAGAGGGGAAATCAATAGAAAGCTATCGTACTCTAGGGAAAGAACTTCGGGAGATCTGAGGACTCAGGACGGAGCGGAATTAAGGCGAAAGCTATCACACACTGGGGGAAAGAAGTTTGGGAGATGGGGGAGGCAGTACAGAGGGGAATCCAGGAGAAAGCTATAGCAAACTGGGGAAAGAACTTTGGGAAATCGGAGGAGACAGGACAGAGGGGAAATCAATAGAAAGCTATCGTACTCTAGGGAAAGAACTTCGGGAGATCTGAGGACTCAGGACGGAGGGGAATTCAGGCGAAAGCTATAACACACTGGGGGGAAAGAAGTTTGGGAGATGGGGGAGGCAGGACAAAGGGGAATCCAGGAGAAATCTATCAAGGAGAAATCTATCCACGCTAGGGAAAGAACTTTGGGAGATCGGAGTAGGCAGGACAGAGGGGAATCCAGGAGAAAGCTATAGCAAACTGGGGAAAGAACTTTGGGAAATCGGAGGAGGCAAGATAGAGGGGAAATCAATAGAAAGCTATTACACGCTGGGGAAAGAACTTTGGGAGATGAGAGAGGCAGGACAGAGGGGAATCCAGGAGAAAGCTATTGCACGCTGGGGAAAGAACTTTGGGAGGTCGGAGGAGGCAGGACAGAGGGGAATCCAGAAGAAATCTATCGCAAGCTGTGGAAAGAACTTTGGGAGATGGGGGAGGCAGGACAGAGGGGAAATCAATAGAAAGCTATCGCACAGTAGGGAAAGAACTTTGGGAGGTGGGGGAGGCAGAACAGAGGGGAATCCAATAGAAAGCTATCACACTCTAGGGAAAGAACTTTCGGAGATCTGAGGAGGCAGGACAGAGGGGAATCCAGGCGAAAGCTATCACACACTGGGGGAAAGAAGTTTGGGAGATGGGGGAGGCAGTACAGAGGGGAATCCAGGAGAAAGCTATAGCAAACTGGGGAAAGAACTTTGGGAAATCGGAGGAGACAGGACTGAGGGGAAATCAATAGAAAGCTATCGTACTCTAGGGAAAGAACTTCGGGAGATCTGAGGACTCAGGACGGAGGGGAATTCAGGCGAAAGCTATAACACACTGGGGGGAAAGAAGTTTGGGAGATGGGGAAGGCAGGACAAAGGGGAATCCAGGAGAAATCTATCCATGCTAGGGAAAGAACTTTGGGAGATCGGAGTAGGCAGGACAGAGGGGAATCCAGGAGGGAGCATCACACGCTGGGGGAAAGAACTTTGGGAGATGGGGGAGGCAGGACAGAGGGGAATCCAGGAGGGAGCATCACAAGATGGGGAAAGAACTTTGGGAGATGGGGGAGGCAGGACAGAGGGGAATCCAATAGAAAGCTATCGTACTCTAGGGAAAGAACTTTCGGAGATATTAGGAGGCAGGACAGAGGGGAATCCAGGAGAAAGCTATAGCAAACTGGGGAAAGAACTTTGGGAAATCGGAGGAGGCAAGTTAGAGGGGAAATCAATAGAAAGCTATCACACACTGGGGAAAGAACTTTGGGAGATGAGAGAGGCAGGACAGAGGGGAATCCAGGAGAAAGCTATTGCACGCTGGGGAAAGAACTTTGGGAGGTCGGAGGAGGCAGGACAGAGGGGAATCCAGGAGGGAGCATCACGTGCTGGGGGAAAGAACTTTGGGAGATGGGGGAGGCAGGACAGAGGGGAAATCAATAGAAAGCTATCGCACGGTAGAGAAAGAACTTTGGGAGGTGGGGGAGGCAGAACAGAGGGGAATCCAATAGAAAGCTATCACACTCTAGGGAAAGAACTTTCGGAGATCAGAGGAGGCAGGACAGAGGGGAATCCAGTAGGGAGCATCACAAGATGGGGAAAGAACTTTGGGAGATGGGGGAGGCAGGACATAGGGTAATCCAGGAGAAAGCTATAGCAAGCTTGGGAAAGAACTTTTGGAGATCAGAGGAGGCAGGACAGAGGGGAATCCAGTTGGGAGCATCACAAGATGGGGCAAGAAGTTTGGGAGATGGGGGAGGCAGGACAAAGGGGAATCCAGGAGAAAACTATCAAGGAGAAATCTATCCATGCTAGGGAAAGAACTTTGGGAGATCGGAGTAGGCAGGACAGAGGGGAATCCAGGAGAAAGCTATAGCAAACTGGGGAAAGAACTTTGGGAAATCGGAGGAGGCAAGATAGAGGGGAAATCAATAGAAAGCTATCACACACTGGGGAAAGAACTTTGGGAGATGAGAGAGGCAGGACAGAGGGGAATCCAGGAGAAAGCTATTGCACGCTGGGGAAAGAACTTTGGGAGGTCGGAGGAGGCAGGACAGAGGGGAATCCAGGAGAAAGCTATAGCAAACTGGGGAAAGAACTTTGGGAAATCGGAGGAGGCAGGACAGAGGGAAAATCAATAGAAAGCTATCACACGCTAGGGAAAGAACTTTGGGAGATCGGAGTAGGCAGGACAGAGGGGAATCCAGGAGAAAGCTATAGCAAGCTGGGGAAAGAACTTTGGGAAATCGGAGGAGGCAGGACAGAGGGGAATCCAGGAGAAATCTATCCAGGAGAAATCTATCGCACTCTAGGGAAAGAACTTTGGGAGATCGCAGTAGGCAGGACAGAGGGGAATCCAGGAGAAATCTATCGCACGCTGGAGAAAGAACTTTGGGAGATCTGAGGAGGCAGGACAGAGGGGAAATCAATAGAAACCTATCGCACTCTAGGGAAAGAACTTTCGGAGATCAGAGGAGGCAGGACAGAGGGGAATACAGTTGGGAGCATCACAAGATGGGGCAAGAAGTTTGGGAGATGGGGGAGGCAGGACAGAGGGGAATCGAGGAGAAATTTATAGCAAGCTGGGGAAAGAACTTTGGGAAATCGGAGTAGGCAGGACAGAGGGGAATCCAGGAGAAATCTATCGCACGCTAGGGAAAGAACTTTGGGAGATCGCAGTAGGCAGGACAGAGGGGAATCCAGGAGAAAGCTATAGCAAGCTGGGGAAAGAACTTTGGGAAATCGGAGGAGGCAGGGCAGAGGGGAATCCAGGAGAAAGCTGTTGCACGCTGGGGAAAGAACTTTGGGAGATCTGAGGAGGCAGGACAGAGGGGAATCCAGGAGAAAGCTGTTGCACGCTGGGGAAAGAACTTTGGGAGATCTGAGGAGGCAGGACAGAGGGGAATCAAGGAGAAAGCTATCGCACGCTGGAGAAAGAACTTTGGGAGATCTGAGGAGGCAGGACAGAGGGGAAATCAATAGAAAGCTATCGCAAGCTGGGGAAAGAACTTTGGGAGATGGGGGAGGCAGGACAGAGGGTAATCCAGGAGAAAGCTATAGCAAACTGGGGAAAGAACTTTGGGAGGTCGGAGGAGGCAGGACAGAGGGTAATCCAGGAGAAAGCTATCGCAAGCTGGGGAAAGAACTTTGGGAGATCTGAGGTGGCAGGACAGAGGGGAATCCAGGTGGGAGCATCACAGGATGGCGAAAGAACTTTGGGAGATGGGGGAGGCAGGACTGTGGGGAATTCAGAAGAAAGCTATCGCAGGCTTGGGGAAAATCTTTGGGAGACCTGAGGAGATAGAACAGAGGGGAATTCAAAAGAAAGCTATTGAAACGCTGGGGAAAGAACTTTGGGAGATCTGAGGAGGCAGGACAGAGGGGAATCCAGGAGGGAGCATCACAGGATGGGGAAAGAACTTTGGGAGATGGGGGAGGCAGGACAGAGGGGAATCCAGTTGGGAGCATCGCAAGATGGGGAAAGAAGTTTGGGAGATGGGGGAGGCAGGACAGAGGGGAATCCAGGAGAAAGCTATAGCAAACTGGGGAAAGAACTTTGGGAAATCGGAGGAGGCAGGACAGAGGGGAATCCAATAGAAAGCTATCGTACTCTAGGGAAAGTACTTTCGGAGATCTGAGGAGGCAGGACAGAGGGGAATCCAGTAGGGAGCATCACAAGATGGGGAAAGAACTTTGGGAAATCGCAGTAGGCAGGACAGAGGGGAATCCAGTAGAAAGCTATCGCATGCTGGGGAAAGGACCTTGGGAGAGGGCAAGACAGAGGGGAATCCAGTAGAAAACTATCGCACGCTGGGGGAGGGAGGTTGGGATATCGGAGAGGGCAAGACAGAGGGGAATCCAGTAGAAAACTATCGCACGCTGGGGGAGGGAGGTTGGGATATCGGAGAGGGCAAGACAGAGGGGAATCCAGGAGAAAGCTATAGCAAACTGGGGAAAGAACTTTGGGAAATCGGAGGAGGCAGGACAGAGGGGAAATCAATAGAAAGCTATCGTACTCTAGGGAAAGAACTTCGGGAGATCTGAGGACTCAGGACGGAGGGGAATTCAGGCGAAAGCTATAACACACTGGGGGGAAAGAAGTTTGGGAGATGGGGGAGGCAGGACAAAGGGGAATCCAGGAGAAATCTATCAAGGAGAAATCTATCCACGCTAGGGAAAGAACTTTGGGAGATCGGAGTAGGCAGGACAGAGGGGAATCCAGGAGAAAGCTATAGCAAACTGGGGAAAGAACTTTGGGAAATCGGAGGAGGCAAGATAGAGGGGAAATCAATAGAAAGCTATTACACGCTGGGGAAAGAACTTTGGGAGATGAGAGAGGCAGGACAGAGGGGAATCCAGGAGAAAGCTATTGCACGCTGGGGAAAGAACTTTGGGAGGTCGGAGGAGGCAGGACAGAGGGGAATCCAGAAGAAATCTATCGCAAGCTGTGGAAAGAACTTTGGGAGATGGGGGAGGCAGGACAGAGGGGAAATCAATAGAAAGCTATCGCACAGTAGGGAAAGAACTTTGGGAGGTGGGGGAGGCAGAACAGAGGGGAATCCAGGAGAAAGCTATCGCAAGCTTGGGAAAGAACTTTCGGAGATCAGAGGAGGCAGGACAGAGGGGAATCCAGTTGGGAGCATCACAAGATGGGGAAAGAAGTTTGGGAGATGGGGGAGGCAGGACAGAGTGGAATCTCGGAGAAAGCTATAGCAAACTGGGGAAAGAACTTTGGGAGATCGGAGTAGGCAGGACAGAGGGGAATCCAGGAGAAAGCTATAGCAAGCTGGGGAAAGAACTTTGGGAAATCGGAGTAGGCAGGACAGAGGGGAATCCAGGAGAAATCTATCGCACGCTGGAGAAAGAACTTTGGGAGATTGGAGGAGGCAGGACAGAGGGGAATCCAGGAGAAAGCTGTTGCACGCTGGGGAAAGAACTTTGGGAAATCTGAGGAGGTAGGACAGAGGGGAATCCAGGAGAAATCTATCCAGGAGAAATCTATCGCATGCTAGGGAAAGAACTTTGGGAGATCGCAGTAGGCAGGACGGAGGGGAATCCAGGAGAAATCTATCGCACGCTAGGGAAAGAACTTTGGGAGATCAGAGGAGGCAGGACGGAGGGGAATTCAGGCGAAAGCTATCACACACTGGGGGAAAGAAGTTTGGGAGATGGGGGAGGCAGGACAGAGGGGAATGCAGGAGAAAGCTATAGCAAACTGAGGAAAGAACTTTGGGAAATCGGAGGAGGCAGGACAGAGGGGAATCCAATAGAAAGCTATCACACACTAGGGAAAGAACTTCGGGAGATCTGAGGACTCAGGACGGAGGGGAATTCAGGCGAAAGCTATCACACACTGGGGGAAAGAAGTTTGGGAGATGGGGGAGGCAGGACAGAGGGGAATCCAGGAGAAAGCTATAGCAAACTGGGGAAAGAACTTTGGGAAATCGGAGGAGGCAGGACAGAGGGGAAATAAATAGAAAGCTATCACACGCTAGGGAAAGAACTTTGGGAGATCGGAGTAGGCAGGACAGAGGGGAATCCAGGAGAAAGCTATAGCAAGCTGGGGAAAGAACTTTGGGAAATTGGAGGAGGCAGGACAGAGGGGAATCCAATAGAAAGCTATCACACGCTAGGGAAAGAACTTTGGGAGATGGGGGAGGCAGGACAGAGGGGAATCCAGGAGAAAGCTATAGCAAACTGGGGAAAGAACTTTGGGAAATTGGAGGAGGCAGGACAGAGGGGAATCCAGGAGAAAGCTATATCAAACTGGGGGAAAACCCTTGGGAGGCCTGAGGAGGTAGAACAGAGGCGAATTCAGAAGAAAGCTATTGCAACGCTGGGGGAAAGAACTTTGGGAGATGGGGGAGGCAGGACAGAGGGGAATCCAGGAGGGAGCATCACAAGATGGGGAAAGAACTTTGGGAGATGGGGGAGGCAGGACATAGGGTAATCCAGGAGAAAGCTATCGCAAGCTTGGGAAAGAACTTTCGGAGATCAGAGGAGGCAGGACAGAGGGGAATCCAGTTGGGAGCATCACAAGATGGGGCAAGAAGTTTGGGAGATGGGGGAGGCAGGACAGAGGGGAAATCAATAGAAAGCTATCGCACAGTAGGGAAAGAACTTTGGGAGGTGGGGGAGGCAGAAAAGAGGGGAATCCAATAGAAAGCTATCACACTCTAGGGAAAGAACTTTCGGAGATCTGAGGAGGCTGGACAGAGGGGAAATCAATAGAAACCTATCGCACTCTAGGGAAAGAACTTTCGGAGATCTGAGGAGGCACGACAGAGGGGAATCCAGTTGGGAGCATCGCAAGATGGGGAAAGAACTTTGGGAAATCGGAGGAGGCAGGACAAAGGGGAATCCAGGAGAAATCTATCGCACGCTAGGGAAAGAACTTTGGGAAATCGGAGGAGGCAGGACAGAGGGGAATCCAGGAGAAATCTATCCAGGAGAAATCTATCGCACGCTAGGGAAAGAACTTTGGGAGATCGCAGTAGGCAGGACAGAGGGGAATCCAGGAGAAATCTATCGCACGCTGGAGAAAGAACTTTGGGAGATCGGAGGAGGCAGGACAGAGGGGAATCCAGGAGAAAGCTGTTGCACGCTGGGGAAAGAACTTTGGGAGATCTGAGGAGGCAGGACAGAGGGGAATCCAGGAGAAAGCTATCGCACGGAGGGAAAGAACTTTGGGAGATGGGGGAGGCAGGACAGAGGGGAATCCAGGAGGGAGCATCACAGGATGGCGAAAGAACTTTGGGAGATGGGGGAGGCAGGACTGTGGGGAATTAAGAAGAATGCTATCGCAGGCTGGGGGAAAATCTTTGGGAGACCTGAGGAGATAGAACAGAGGGGAATTGAGAAGAAAGCTATTGAAACGCTGGGGAAAGAACTTTGGGAGATGGGGGAGGCAGGACAGAGGGAAATCCAGGAGAAAGCTATCGCAAGCTGGGGAAAGAACTTTGGGAGATCTGAGGAGGCAGGACAGAGGGGAATCCAGGAGGGAGCATCACAGGATGGGCAAAGAACTTTGGGAGATGGGGGAGGCAGGACAGAGGGGAATCCAGTTGGGAGCATCGCAAGATGGGGAAAGAAGTTTGGGAGATGGGGGAGGCAGGACAGAGGGGAATCCAGGAGAAAGCTATAGCAAACTGGGGAAAGAACTTTGGGAAATCGGAGGAGGCAGCACAGAGGGGAATCCAGGAGAAAGCTATCATACACTGGGGAAAGAACTTTCGGAGATGGGGGAGGCAGGACAGAGGGGAATCTAGGAGAAAGCTATAGCAAGCTGGGGAAATAACTTTGGGAAATTGGAGGAGGCAGGACAGAGGGGAATCCAATAGAAAGCTATCGTACTCTAGGGAAAGTACTTTCGGAGATCTGAGGAGGCAGGACAGAGGGGAATCCAGTAGGGAGCATCACAAGATGGGGAAAGAACTTTGGGAAATCGCAGTAGGCAGGACAGAGGGGAATCCAGGAGAAATCTATCGAACGCTGGAGAAAGAACGGAGGAGGCAGGACAGAGGGGAATCCAGGAGAAAGCTGTTGCACGCTGGGGAAATAACTTTGGGAGATCTGAGGAGGTAGGACAGAGGGGAATCCCGGAGAAAGCTATCGCACGGAGGGAAAGAACTTTGGGAGATGGGGGAGGCAGGACATAGGGTAATCCAGGAGAAAGCTATAGCAAGCTTGGGAAAGAACTTTTGGAGATCAGAGGAGGCAGGACAGAGGGGAATCCAGTTGGGAGCATCACAAGATGGGGCAAGAAGTTTGGGAGATGGGGGAGGCAGGACAGAGGGGAATCTAGGAGAAATTTATAGCAAGCTGGGGAAAGAACTTTGGGAAATCGGAGTAGGCAGGACAGAGGGGAATCCAGGAGAAAGCTGTTGCACGCTGGGGAAAGAACTTTGGGAGATCGCAGTAGGCAGGACAGAGGGGAATCCAGGAGAAATCTATCGCACGCTGGAGAAAGAACTTTGTGAGATCGGAGGAGGCAGGACAGAGGGGAATCCAGGAGAAAGCTGTTGCACGCTGGGGAAAGAACTTTGGGAGATCTGAGGAGGCAGGACAGAGGGGAATCAAGGAGAAATCTATCGCAAGCTGTGGAAAGAACTTTGGGAGATGGGGGAGGCAGGACAGAGGGGAATCCAGGAGAAAGCTGTTGCACGCTGGAGAAAGAACTTTGGGAAATCGGAGGAGGCAGGACAGAGGGGAATCCAATAGAAAGCTATCACACACTAGGGAAAGAACTTTTGGAGATCAGAGGAGGCAGGACAGAGGGGAATCCAGTTGGGAGCATCACAAGATGGGGAAAGAAGTTTGGGAGATGGGGGAGGCAGGACAGTGGGGAATCCAGGAGAAAGCTATCGCAGGCTGGGGGAAAATCCTTGGGAGGCCTGAGGAGGTAGAACAGAGGGGAATTCAGAAGAAAGCTATTGCAACGCTGGGGGAAAGAACTTTGGGAGATGGGGGAGGCAGGACAAAGGGGAATCCAGGAGAAAACTATCAAGGAGAAATCTATCCATGCTAGGGAAAGAACTTTGGGAGATCGGAGTAGGCAGGACAGAGGGGAATCCACGAGAAAGCTATAGCAAACTGGGGAAAGAACTTTGGGAAATCGGAGGAGGCAAGATAGAGGGGAAATAATTAGAAAGCTATCACACACTGGGGAAAGAACTTTGGGAGATGAGAGAGGCAGCACAGAGGGGAATCCAGGAGAAAGCTATTGCACGCTGGGGAAAGAACTTTGGGAGGTCGGAGGGGGCAGGACAGAGGGTAATCCAGGAGGGAGCATCACACGCTGGGGGAAAGAACTTTGGGAGATGGGGGAGGCAGGACAGAGGGGAAATCAATAGAAAGCTATCACACTCTAGGGAAAGAACTTTTGGAGATCTGAGGAGGCAGGACAGAGGGGAATCCAGTAGGGAGCATCACAAGATGGGGAAAGAAGTTTGGGAGATGGGGGAGGCAGGACAGAGGGTAATCCAGGAGAAAGCTATCGCAAGCTTGGGAAAGAACTTTCGGAGATCAGAGGAGGCAGGACAGAGGGGAATCCAGTTGGGAGCATCACAAGATGGGGAAAGAAGTTTGGGAGATGGGGGAGGCAGGACAGAGTGGAATGTCGGAGAAAGCTATAGCAAACTGGGGAAAGAACTTTGGGAGATCGGAGTAGGCAGGACAGAGGGGAATCCAGGAGAAAGCTATAGCAAGCTGGGGAAAGAACTTTGGGAAATCGGAGTAGGCAGGACAGAGGGGAATCCAGGAGAAATCTATCGCACGCTGGAGAAAGAACTTTGGGAGATTGGAGGAGGCAGGACAGAGGGGAATCCAGGAGAAAGCTGTTGCACGCTGGGGAAAGAACTTTGGGAAATCTGAGGAGGTAGGACAGAGGGGAATCCAGGAGAAATCTATCCAGGAGAAATCTATCGCATGCTAGGGAAAGAACTTTGGGAGATCGCAGTAGGCAGGACGGAGGGGAATCCAGGAGAAATCTATCGCACGCTAGGGAAAGAACTTTGGGAGATCTGAGGACTCAGGACGGAGGGGAATTCAGGCGAAAGCTATCACACACTGGGGGAAAGAAGTTTGGGAGATGGGGGAGGCAGGACAGAGGGGAATCCAGGAGAAAGCTATAGCAAACTGGGGAAAGAACTTTGGGAAATCGGAGGAGGCAGGACAGAGGGGAAATCAATAGAAAGCTATCGTACTCTAGGGAAAGAACTTCGGGAGATCTGAGGACTCAGGACGGAGCGGAATTCAGGCGAAAGCTATCACACACTGGGGGAAAGAAGTTTGGGAGATGGGGGAGGCAGTACAGAGGGGAATCCAGGAGAAAGCTATAGCAAACTGGGGAAAGAACTTTGGGAAATCGGAGGAGACAGGACAGAGGGGAAATCAATAGAAAGCTATCGTACTCTAGGGAAAGAACTTCGGGAGATCTGAGGACTCAGGACGGAGGGGAATTCAGGCGAAAGCTATAACACACTGGGGGGAAAGAAGTTTGGGAGATGGGGGAGGCAGGACAGAGGGGAATCCAGGAGAAAGCTATAGCAAACTGGGGAAAGAACTTTGGGAAATCGGAGGAGGCAAGATAGAGGGGAAATCAATAGAAAGCTATTACACGCTGGGGAAAGAACTTTGGGAGATGAGAGAGGCAGGACAGAGGGGAATCCAGGAGAAAGCTATTGCACGCTGGGGAAAGAACTTTGGGAGGTCGGAGGAGGCAGGACAGAGGGGAATCCAGAAGAAATCTATCGCAAGCTGTGGAAAGAACTTTGGGAGATGGGGGAGGCAGGACAGAGGGGAAATCAATAGAAAGCTATCGCACAGTAGGGAAAGAACTTTGGGAGGTGGGGGAGGCAGAACAGAGGGGAATCCAATAGAAAGCTATCACACTCTAGGGAAAGAACTTTCGGAGATCTGAGGAGGCAGGACAGAGGGGAATCCAGGCGAAAGCTATCACACACTGGGGGAAAGAAGTTTGGGAGATTGGGGAGGCAGTACAGAGGGGAATCCAGGAGAAAGCTATAGCAAACTGGGGAAAGAACTTTGGGAAATCGGAGGAGACAGGACTGAGGGGAAATCAATAGAAAGCTATCGTACTCTAGGGAAAGAACTTCGGGAGATCTGAGGACTCAGGACGGAGGGGAATTCAGGCGAAAGCTATAACACACTGGGGGGAAAGAAGTTTGGGAGATGGGGAAGGCAGGACAAAGGGGAATCCAGGAGAAATCTATCCATGCTAGGGAAAGAACTTTGGGAGATCGGAGTAGGCAGGACAGAGGGGAATCCAGGAGGGAGCATCACACGCTGGGGGAAAGAACTTTGGGAGATGGGGGAGGCAGGACAGAGGGGAATCCAGGAGGGAGCATCACAAGATGGGGAAAGAACTTTGGGAGATGGGGGAGGCAGGACAGAGGGGAATCCAATAGAAAGCTATCGTACTCTAGGGAAAGAACTTTCGGAGATATTAGGAGGCAGGACAGAGGGGAATCCAGGAGAAAGCTATAGCAAACTGGGGAAAGAACTTTGGGAAATCGGAGGAGGCAAGTTAGAGGGGAAATCAATAGAAAGCTATGACACACTGGGGAAAGAACTTTGGGAGATGAGAGAGGCAGGACAGAGGGGAATCCAGGAGAAAGCTATTGCACGCTGGGGAAAGAACTTTGGGAGGTCGGAGGAGGCAGGACAGAGGGGAATCCAGGAGGGAGCATCACAAGATGGGGAAAGAAGTTTGGGAGATGGGGGAGGCAGGACAGAGGGGAAATCAATAGAAAGCTATCGCACGGTAGAGAAAGATCTTTGGGAGGTGGGGGAGGCAGAACAGAGGGGAATCCAATAGAAAGCTATCACACTCTAGGGAAAGAACTTTCGGAGATCAGAGGAGGCAGGACAGAGGGGAATCCAGTAGGGAGCATCACAAGATGGGGAAAGAACTTTGGGAGATGGGGGAGGCAGGACATAGGGTAATCCAGGAGAAAGCTATAGCAAGCTTGGGAAAGAACTTTTGGAGATCAGAGGAGGCAGGACAGAGGGGAATCCAGTTGGGAGCATCACAAGATGGGGCAAGAAGTTTGGGACATGGGGGAGGCAGGACAAAGGGGAATCCAGGAGAAAACTATCAAGGAGAAATCTATCCATGCTAGGGAAAGAACTTTGGGAGATCGGAGTAGGCAGGACAGAGGGGAATCCAGGAGAAAGCTATAGCAAACTGGGGAAAGAACTTTGGGAAATCGGAGGAGGCAAGATAGAGGGGAAATCAATAGAAAGCTATCACACACTGGGGAAAGAACTTTGGGAGATGAGAGAGGCAGGACAGAGGGGAATCCAGGAGAAAGCTATTGCACGCTGGGGAAAGAACTTTGGGAGGTCGGAGGAGGCAGGACAGAGGGGAATCCAGGAGAAAGCTATAGCAAACTGGGGAAAGAACTTTGGGAAATCGGAGGAGGCAGGACAGAGGGAAAATCAATAGAAAGCTATCACACGCTAGGGAAAGAACTTTGGGAGATCGGAGTAGGCAGGACAGAGGGGAATCCAGGAGAAAGCTATAGCAAGCTGGGGAAAGAACTTTGGGAAATCGGAGGAGGCAGGACAGAGGGGAATCCAGGAGAAATCTATCCAGGAGAAATCTATCGCACTCTAGGGAAAGAACTTTGGGAGATCGCAGTAGGCAGGACAGAGGGGAATCCAAGAGAAATCTATCGCACGCTGGAGAAAGAACTTTGGGAGATCTGAGGAGGCAGGACAGAGGGGAAATCAATAGAAACCTATCGCACTCTAGGGAAAGAACTTTCGGAGATCAGAGGAGGCAGGACAGAGGGGAATACAGTTGGGAGCATCACAAGATGGGGCAAGAAGTTTGGGAGATGGGGGAGGCAGGACAGAGGGGAATCGAGGAGAAATTTATAGCAAGCTGGGGAAAGAACTTTGGGAAATCGGAGTAGGCAGGACAGAGGGGAATCCAGGAGAAATCTATCGCGCGCTAGGGAAAGAACTTTGGGAGATCGCAGTAGGCAGGACAGAGGGGAATCCAGGAGAAAGCTATAGCAAGCTGGGGAAAGAACTTTGGGAAATCGGAGGAGGCAGGGCAGAGGGGAATCCAGGAGAAAGCTGTTGCACGCTGGGGAAAGAACTTTGGGAGATCTGAGGAGGCAGGACAGAGGGGAATCCAGGAGAAATCTATCGAACGCTGGAGAAAGAACGGAGGAGGCAGGACAGAGGGGAATCCAGGAGAAAGCTGTTGCAGGCTGGGGAAAGAACTTTGGGAGATCTGAGGAGGTAGGACAGAGGGGAATCCCGGAGAAAGCTATCGCACGGAGGGAAAGAACTTTGGGAGATGGGGGAGGCAGGACATAGGGTAATCCAGGAGAAAGCTATAGCAAGCTTGGGAAAGAACTTTTGGAGATCAGAGGAGGCAGGACAGAGGGGAATCCAGTTGGGAGCATCACAAGATGGGGCAAGAAGTTTGGGAGATGGGGGAGGCAGGACAGAGGGGAATCTAGGAGAAATTTATAGCAAGCTGGGGAAAGAACTTTGGGAAATCGGAGTAGGCAGGACAGAGGGGAATCCAGGAGAAAGCTGTTGCACGCTGGGGAAAGAACTTTGGGAGATCGCAGTAGGCAGGACAGAGGGGAATCCAGGAGAAATCTATCGCACGCTGGAGAAAGAACTTTGGGAGATCGGAGGAGGCAGGACAGAGGGGAATCCAGGAGAAAGCTGTTGCACGCTGGGGAAAGAACTTTGGGAGATCTGAGGAGGCAGGACAGAGGGGAATCAAGGAGAAATCTATCGCAAGCTGTGGAAAGAACTTTGGGAGATGGGGGAGGCAGGACAGAGGGGAATCCAGGAGAAAGCTGTTGCACGCTGGAGAAAGAACTTTGGGAGATCTGAGGAGGCAGGACAGAGGGGAATCCAGGAGAAAGCTATCGCAAGCTGGGGAAAGAACTTTGGGAGGTCGCAGTAGGCAGGACAGAGGGGAATCCAGGAGAAAGCTATAGCAAGCTGGGGAAAGAACTTTGGGAAATCGGAGGAGGCAGGGCAGAGGGGAATCCAGGAGAAAGCTGTTGCACGCTGGGGAAAGAACTTTGGGAGATCTGAGGAGGCAGGACAGAGGGGAATCCAGGAGAAAGCTGTTGCACGCTGGGGAAAGAACTTTGGGAGATCTGAGGAGGCAGGACAGAGGGGAATCAAGGAGAAAGCTATCACACGGAGGGAAAGAACTTTGGGAGATCGGAGTAGGCAGGACAGAGGGGAATCCAGGAGAAATCTATCGCAAGCTGGGGAAAGAACTTTGGGAGATGGGGGAGGCAGGACAGAGGGTAATCCAGGAGAAAGCTATAGCAAACTGGGGAAAGAACTTTGGGAGGTCGGAGGAGGCAGGACAGAGGGGAAATAAATAGAAAGCTATCACACGCTAGGGAAAGAACTTTGGGAGATCGGAGTAGGCAGGACAGAGGGGAATCCAGGAGAAAGCTATAGCAAGCTGGGGAAAGAACTTTGGGAAATTGGAGGAGGCAGGACAGAGGGGAATCCAATAGAAAGCTATCACACACTGGGGGAAAGAAGTTTGGGAGATGGGGGAGGCAGGACAGAGGGGAATCCAGGAGAAAGCTATAGCAAACTGGGGAAAGAACTTTGGGAAATCGGAGGAGGCAGGACAGAGGGGAATCCAGGAGAAAGCTATAGCAAGCTGGGGAAAGAACTTTGGGAGATGGGGGAGGCAGGACAGAGGGGAATCCAATAGAAAGCTATCGTACTCTAGGGAAAGAACTTTCGGAGATCTGAGGAGGCAGGACAGAGGGGAATCCAGTTGGGAGCATCGCAAGATGGGGAAAGAAGTTTGGGAGATGGGGGAGGCAGGACAGAGGGGAATCCAGGAGAAAGCTATAGCAAACTGGGGAAAGAACTTTGGGAAATCGGAGGAGGCAGGACAGAGGGGAATCCAATAGAAAGCTATCGTACTCTAGGGAAAGTACTTTCGGAGATCTGAGGAGGCAGGACAGAGGGGAATCCAGTAGGGAGCATCACAAGATGGGGAAAGAACTTTGGGAAATCGCAGTAGGCAGGACAGAGGGGAATCCAGTAGAAAGCTATCGCATGCTGGGGAAAGGACCTTGGGAGAGGGCAAGACAGAGGGGAATCCAGTAGAAAACTATCGCACGCTGGGGGAGGGAGGTTGGGATATCGGAGAGGGCAAGACAGAGGGGAATCCAGTAGAAAACTATCGCACGCTGGGGGAGGGAGGTTGGGATATCGGAGAGGGCAAGACAGAGGGGAATCCAGGAGAAAGCTATAGCAAACTGGAGAAAGAACTTTGGGAAATCGGAGGAGGCAGGACAGAGGGGAAATCAATAGAAAGCTATCGTACTCTAGGGAAAGAACTTCGGGAGATCTGAGGACTCAGGACGGAGGGGAATTCAGGCGAAAGCTATAACACACTGGGGGGAAAGAAGTTTGGGAGATGGGGGAGGCAGGACAAAGGGGAATCCAGGAGAAATCTATCAAGGAGAAATCTATCCACGCTAGGGAAAGAACTTTGGGAGATCGGAGTAGGCAGGACAGAGGGGAATCCAGGAGAAAGCTATAGCAAACTGGGGAAAGAACTTTGGGAAATCGGAGGAGGCAAGATAGAGGGGAAATCAATAGAAAGCTATTACACGCTGGGGAAAGAACTTTGGGAGATGAGAGAGGCAGGACAGAGGGGAATCCAGGAGAAAGCTATTGCACGCTGGGGAAAGAACTTTGGGAGGTCGGAGGAGGCAGGACAGAGGGGAATCCAGAAGAAATCTATCGCAAGCTGTGGAAAGAACTTTGGGAGATGGGGGAGGCAGGACAGAGGGGAAATCAATAGAAAGCTATCGCACAGTAGGGAAAGAACTTTGGGAGGTGGGGGAGGCAGAACAGAGGGGAATCCAGGAGAAAGCTATCGCAAGCTTGGGAAAGAACTTTCGGAGATCAGAGGAGGCAGGACAGAGGGGAATCCAGTTGGGAGCATCACAAGATGGGGAAAGAAGTTTGGGAGATGGGGGAGGCAGGACAGAGTGGAATCTCGGAGAAAGCTATAGCAAACTGGGGAAAGAACTTTGGGAGATCGGAGTAGGCAGGACAGAGGGGAATCCAGGAGAAAGCTATAGCAAGCTGGGGAAAGAACTTTGGGAAATCGGAGTAGGCAGGACAGAGGGGAATCCAGGAGAAATCTATCGCACGCTGGAGAAAGAACTTTGGGAGATTGGAGGAGGCAGGACAGAGGGGAATCCAGGAGAAAGCTGTTGCACGCTGGGGAAAGAACTTTGGGAAATCTGAGGAGGTAGGACAGAGGGGAATCCAGGAGAAATCTATCCAGGAGAAATCTATCGCATGCTAGGGAAAGAACTTTGGGAGATCGCAGTAGGCAGGACGGAGGGGAATCCAGGAGAAATCTATCGCACGCTAGGGAAAGAACTTTGGGAGATCAGAGGAGGCAGGACGGAGGGGAATTCAGGCGAAAGCTATCACACACTGGGGGAAAGAAGTTTGGGAGATGGGGGAGGCAGGACAGAGGGGAATGCAGGAGAAAGCTATAGCAAACTGAGGAAAGAACTTTGGGAAATCGGAGGAGGCAGGACAGAGGGGAATCCAATAGAAAGCTATCACACACTAGGGAAAGAACTTCGGGAGATCTGAGGACTCTGGACGGAGGGGAATTCAGGCGAAAGCTATCACACACTGGGGGAAAGAAGTTTGGGAGATGGGGGAGGCAGGACAGAGGGGAATCCAGGAGAAAGCTATAGCAAACTGGGGAAAGAACTTTGGGAAATCGGAGGAGGCAGGACAGAGGGGAAATAAATAGAAAGCTATCACACGCTAGGGAAAGAACTTTGGGAGATCGGAGTAGGCAGGACAGAGGGGAATCCAGGAGAAAGCTATAGCAAGCTGGGGAAAGAACTTTGGGAAATTGGAGGAGGCAGGACAGAGGGGAATCCAATAGAAAGCTATCACACGCTAGGGAAAGAACTTTTGGAGATGGGGGAGGCAGGACAGAGGGGAATCCAGGAGAAAGCTATAGCAAACTGGGGAAAGAACTTTGGGAAATTGGAGGAGGCAGGACAGAGGGGAATCCAGGAGAAAGCTATAGCAAACTGGGGGAAAACCCTTGGGAGGCCTGAGGAGGTAGAACAGAGGCGAATTCAGAAGAAAGCTATTGCAACGCTGGGGGAAAGAACTTTGGGAGATGGGGGAGGCAGGACAGAGGGGAATCCAGGAGGGAGCATCACAAGATGGGGAAAGAACTTTGGGAGATGGGGGAGGCAGGACATAGGGTAATCCAGGAGAAAGCTATCGCAAGCTTGGGAAAGAACTTTCGGAGATCAGAGGAGGCAGGACAGAGGGGAATCCAGTTGGGAGCATCACAAGATGGGGCAAGAAGTTTGGGAGATGGGGGAGGCAGGACAGAGGGGAAATCAATAGAAAGCTATCGCACAGTAGGGAAAGAACTTTGGGAGGTGGGGGAGGCAGAAAAGAGGGGAATCCAATAGAAAGCTATCACACTCTAGGGAAAGAACTTTCGGAGATCTGAGGAGGCAGGACAGAGGGGAATCCAGGAGAAAGCTATCGCACGGTAGGGAAAGAAGTTTGGGAGATGGGGGAGGCAGGACAGAGGGGAATCTAGGAGAAAGCTATAGCAAACTGGGGAAAGAACTTTGGGAAATCAGAGGAGGCTGGACAGAGGGGAAATCAATAGAAACCTATCGCACTCTAGGGAAAGAACTTTCGGAGATCTGAGGAGGCACGACAGAGGGGAATCCAGTTGGGAGCATCGCAAGATGGGGAAAGAACTTTGGGAAATCGGAGGAGGCAGGACAAAGGGGAATCCAGGAGAAATCTATCGCACGCTAGGGAAAGAACTTTGGGAGATCGGAGTAGGCAGGACAGAGGGGAATCCAGGAGAAATCTATCGCACGCTAGGGAAAGAACTTTGGGAAATCGGAGGAGGCAGGACAGAGGGGAATCCAGGAGAAATCTATCCAGGAGAAATCTATCGCACGCTAGGGAAAGAACTTTGGGAGATCGCAGTAGGCAGGACAGAGGGGAATCCAGGAGAAATCTATCGCACGCTGGAGAAAGAACTTTGGGAGATCGGAGGAGGCAGGACAGAGGGGAATCCAGGAGAAAGCTGTTGCACGCTGGGGAAAGAACTTTGGGAGATCTGAGGAGGCAGGACAGAGGGGAATCCAGGAGAAAGCTATCGCACGGAGGGAAAGAACTTTGGGAGATCGGAGTAGGCAGGACAGAGGGGAATCCAGGAGAAATCTATCGCAAGCTGGGGAAAGAACTTTGGGAGATGGGGGAGGCAGGACAGAGGGGAATCCAGGAGGGAGCATCACAGGATGGCGAAAGAACTTTGGGAGATGGGGGAGGCAGGACTGTGGGGAATTAAGAAGAATGCTATCGCAGGCTGGGGGAAAATCTTTGGGAGACCTGAGGAGATAGAACAGAGGGGAATTGAGAAGAAAGCTATTGAAACGCTGGGGAAAGAACTTTGGGAGATGGGGGAGGCAGGACAGAGGGTAATCCAGAAGAAATCTATCGCAAGCTGGGGAAAGAACTTTGGGAGATCTGAGGAGGCAGGACAGAGGGGAATCCAGGAGGGAGCATCACAGGATGGGCAAAGAACTTTGGGAGATGGGGGAGGCAGGACAGAGGGGAATCCAGTTGGGAGCATCGCAAGATGGGGAAAGAAGTTTGGGAGATGGGGGAGGCAGGACAGAGGGGAATCCAGGAGAAAGCTATAGCAAACTGGGGAAAGAACTTTGGGAAATCGGAGGAGGCAGGACAGAGGGGAATCCAGGAGAAAGCTATCATACACTGGGGAAAGAACTTTCGGAGATGGGGGAGGCAGGACAGAGGGGAATCTAGGAGAAAGCTATAGCAAGCTGGGGAAATAACTTTGGGAAATTGGAGGAGGCAGGACAGAGGGGAATCCAATAGAAAGCTATCGTACTCTAGGGAAAGTACTTTCGGAGATCTGAGGAGGCAGGACAGAGGGGAATCCAGTAGGGAGCATCACAAGATGGGGAAAGAACTTTGGGAAATCGCAGTAGGCAGGACAGAGGGGAATCCAGGAGAAATCTATCGAACGCTGGAGAAAGAACGGAGGAGGCAGGACAGAGGGGAATCCAGGAGAAAGCTGTTGCACGCTGGGGAAAGAACTTTGGGAGATCTGAGGAGGTAGGACAGAGGGGAATCCCGGAGAAAGCTATCGCACGGAGGGAAAGAACTTTGGGAGATGGGGGAGGCAGGACATAGGGTAATCCAGGAGAAAGCTATAGCAAGCTTGGGAAAGAACTTTTGGAGATCAGAGGAGGCAGGACAGAGGGGAATCCAGTTGGGAGCATCACAAGATGGGGCAAGAAGTTTGGGAGATGGGGGAGGCAGGACAGAGGGGAATCTAGGAGAAATTTATAGCAAGCTGGGGAAAGAACTTTGGGAAATCGGAGTAGGCAGGACAGAGGGGAATCCAGGAGAAATCTATCGCACGCTAGGGAAAGAACTTTGGGAGATCGCAGTAGGCAGGACAGAGGGGAATCCAGGAGAAATCTATCGCACGCTGGAGAAAGAACTTTGGGAGATCGGAGGAGGCAGGACAGAGGGGAATCCAGGAGAAAGCTGTTGCACGCTGGGGAAAGAACTTTGGGAGATCTGAGGAGGCAGGACAGAGGGGAATCAAGGAGAAATCTATCGCAAGCTGTGGAAAGAACTTTGGGAGATGGGGGAGGCAGGACAGAGGGGAATCCAGGAGAAAGCTGTTGCACGCTGGAGAAAGAACTTTGGGAGATCTGAGGAGGCAGGACAGAGGGGAATCCAGGAGAAAGCTATCGCAAGCTGGGGAAAGAACTTTGGGAGATCTGAGGAGGCAGGACAGAGGGGAATCCAGGAGAAAGCTGTTGCACGCTGGAGAAAGAACTTTGGGAGATCTGAGGAGGCAGGACAGAGGGGAATCCAGGAGAAAGCTATCGCAAGCTGGGGAAAGAACTTTGGGAGATCTGAGGAGGCAGGACAGAGGGGAATCCAGGAGGGAGCATCACAGGATGGGGAAAGAAGTTTGGGAGATGGGGGAGGCAGGACAGAGGGGAATCCAGGAGAAAGCTATAGCAAACTGGGGAAAGAACTTTGGGAAATCGGAGGAGGCAGGACAGAGGGGAAATCAATAGAAAGCTATCACACGCTAGGGAAAGAACTTTGGGAGATCGGAGTAGGCAGGACAGAGGGGAATCTAGGAGAAAGCTATAGCAAACTGGGGAAAGAACTTTGGGAAATCGGAGGAGGCAGGACAGAGGGGAATCCAATAGAAAGCTATAGTACTCTAGGGAAAGAACTTTCGGAGATATGAGGAGGCAGGACAGAGGGGAATCCAGGAGAAAGCTATAGCAAACTGGGGGGAAATCCTTGGGAGGCCTGAGGAGGTAGAACAGAGGCGAATTCAGAAGAAAGCTATTGCAACGCTGGGGGAAAGAACTTTGGGAGATGGGGGAGGCAGGACAGAGGGGAATCCAGGAGGGAGCATCACAAGATGGGGAAAGAACTTTGGGAGATGGGGGAGGCAGGACAGAGAGTAATCCAGGAGAAAGCTATCGCAAGCTGGGGAAAGAACTTTGGGAAATCGGAGGAGGCAAGATAGAGGGGAAATCAATAGAAAGCTATCACACACTGGGGAAAGAACTTTGGGAGATGAGAGAGGCAGGACAGAGGGGAATCCAGGAGAAAGCTATTGCACGCTGCGGAAAGAACTTTGGGAGGTCGGAGGAGGCAGGACAGAGGGTAATCCAGGAGGGAGCATCACATGCTGGGGGAAAGAACTTTGGGAGATGGGGGAGGCAGGACAGAGGGGAATCCAGGAGAAAGCTATAGCAAACTGGGGAAAGAACTTTGGGAGATCTGAGGAGGCAGGACAGAGGGGAATCCAGGAGGGAGCATCACAGGATGGCTAAAGAACTTTGGGAGATGGGGGAGGCAGGACTGTGGGGAATTCAGAAGAAAGCTATCGCAGGCTGGGGGAAAATCTTTGGGAGACCTGAGGAGATAGAACAGAGGGGAATTCAGAAGAAAGCTATTGAAACGCTGGGGAAAGAACTTTGGGAGATGGGGGAGGCAGGACAGAGGGTAATCCAGAAGAAATCTATCGCAAGCTGGGGAAAGAACTTTGGGAGATCTGAGGAGGCAGGACAGAGGGGAATCCAGGAGGGAGCATCACAAGATGGGGAAAGAACTTTGGGAGATGGGGGAGGCAGGACAGAGGGGAATCCAGTTGGGAGCATCGCAAGATGGGGAAAGAAGTTTGGGAGATATGAGGAGGCAGGACAGAGGGGAATCCAGGAGAAAGCTATAGCAAACTGGGGAAAGAACTTTGGGAAATCGGAGGAGGCAGGACAGAGGGGAATCCAGGAGAAAGCTATAGCAAGCTGGGGAAAGAACTTTGGGAGATGGGGGAGGCAGGACAGAGGGGAATCCAATAGAAAGCTATCGTACTCTAGGGAAAGAACTTTCGGAGATCTGAGGAGGCAGGACAGAGGGGAATCCAGTTGGGAGCATCGCAAGATGGGGAAAGAAGTTTGGGAGATGAGGGAGGCAGGACAGAGGGGAATCCAGGAGAAAGCTATAGCAAGCTGGGGAAATAACTTTGGGAAATTGGAGGAGGCAGGACAGAGGGGAATCCAATAGAAAGCTATCGTACTCTAGGGAAAGTACTTTCGGAGATCTGAGGAGGCAGGACAGAGGGGAATCCAGTAGGGAGCATCACAAGATGGGGAAAGAACTTTGGGAAATCGCAGTAGGCAGGACAGAGGGGAATCCAGGAGAAATCTATCGAACGCTGGAGAAAGAACGGAGGAGGCAGGACAGAGGGGAATCCAGGAGAAAGCTGTTGCACGCTGGGGAAATAACTTTGGGAGATCTGAGGAGGTAGGACAGAGGGGAATCCCGGAGAAAGCTATCGCACGGAGGGAAAGAACTTTGGGAGATGGGGGAGGCAGGACATAGGGTAATCCAGGAGAAAGCTATAGCAAGCTTGGGAAAGAACTTTTGGAGATCAGAGGAGGCAGGACAGAGGGGAATCCAGTTGGGAGCATCACAAGATGGGGCAAGAAGTTTGGGAGATGGGGGAGGCAGGACAGAGGGGAATCTAGGAGAAATTTATAGCAAGCTGGGGAAAGAACTTTGGGAAATCGGAGTAGGCAGGACAGAGGGGAATCCAGGAGAAAGCTGTTGCACGCTGGGGAAAGAACTTTGGGAGATCGCAGTAGGCAGGACAGAGGGGAATCCAGGAGAAATCTATCGCACGCTGGAGAAAGAACTTTGTGAGATCGGAGGAGGCAGGACAGAGGGGAATCCAGGAGAAAGCTGTTGCACGCTGGGGAAAGAACTTTGGGAGATCTGAGGAGGCAGGACAGAGGGGAATCAAGGAGAAATCTATCGCAAGCTGTGGAAAGAACTTTGGGAGATGGGGGAGGCAGGACAGAGGGGAATCCAGGAGAAAGCTGTTGCACGCTGGAGAAAGAACTTTGGGAAATCGGAGGAGGCAGGACAGAGGGGAATCCAATAGAAAGCTATCACACACTAGGGAAAGAACTTTTGGAGATCAGAGGAGGCAGGACAGAGGGGAATCCAGTTGGGAGCATCACAAGATGGGGAAAGAAGTTTGGGAGATGGGGGAGGCAGGACAGTGGGGAATCCAGGAGAAAGCTATCGCAGGCTGGGGGAAAATCCTTGGGAGGCCTGAGGAGGTAGAACAGAGGGGAATTCAGAAGAAAGCTATTGCAACGCTGGGGGAAAGAACTTTGGGAGATGGGGGAGGCAGGACAAAGGGGAATCCAGGAGAAAACTATCAAGGAGAAATCTATCCATGCTAGGGAAAGAACTTTGGGAGATCGGAGTAGGCAGGACAGAGGGGAATCCACGAGAAAGCTATAGCAAACTGGGGAAAGAACTTTGGGAAATCGGAGGAGGCAAGATAGAGGGGAAATAATTAGAAAGCTATCACACACTGGGGAAAGAACTTTGGGAGATGAGAGAGGCAGCACAGAGGGGAATCCAGGAGAAAGCTATTGCACGCTGGGGAAAGAACTTTGGGAGGTCGGAGGGGGCAGGACAGAGGGTAATCCAGGAGGGAGCATCACACGCTGGGGGAAAGAACTTTGGGAGATGGGGGAGGCAGGACAGAGGGGAAATCAATAGAAAGCTATCACACTCTAGGGAAAGAACTTTTGGAGATCTGAGGAGGCAGGACAGAGGGGAATCCAGTAGGGAGCATCACAAGATGGGGAAAGAAGTTTGGGAGATGGGGGAGGCAGGACAGAGGGTAATCCAGGAGAAAGCTATCGCAAGCTTGGGAAAGAACTTTCGGAGATCAGAGGAGGCAGGACAGAGGGGAATCCAGTTGGGAGCATCACAAGATGGGGAAAGAAGTTTGGGAGATGGGGGAGGCAGGACAGAGTGGAATGTCGGAGAAAGCTATAGCAAACTGGGGAAAGAACTTTGGGAGATCGGAGTAGGCAGGACAGAGGGGAATCCAGGAGAAAGCTATAGCAAGCTGGGGAAAGAACTTTGGGAAATCGGAGTAGGCAGGACAGAGGGGAATCCAGGAGAAATCTATCGCACGCTGGAGAAAGAACTTTGGGAGATTGGAGGAGGCAGGACAGAGGGGAATCCAGGAGAAAGCTGTTGCACGCTGGGGAAAGAACTTTGGGAAATCTGAGGAGGTAGGACAGAGGGGAATCCAGGAGAAATCTATCCAGGAGAAATCTATCGCATGCTAGGGAAAGAACTTTGGGAGATCGCAGTAGGCAGGACGGAGGGGAATCCAGGAGAAATCTATCGCACGCTAGGGAAAGAACTTTGGGAGATCTGAGGACTCAGGACGGAGGGGAATTCAGGCGAAAGCTATCACACACTGGGGGAAAGAAGTTTGGGAGATGGGGGAGGCAGGACAGAGGGGAATCCAGGAGAAAGCTATAGCAAACTGGGGAAAGAACTTTGGGAAATCGGAGGAGGCAGGACAGAGGGGAAATCAATAGAAAGCTATCGTACTCTAGGGAAAGAACTTCGGGAGATCTGAGGACTCAGGACGGAGCGGAATTCAGGCGAAAGCTATCACACACTGGGGGAAAGAAGTTTGGGAGATGGGGGAGGCAGTACAGAGGGGAATCCAGGAGAAAGCTATAGCAAACTGGGGAAAGAACTTTGGGAAATCGGAGGAGACAGGACAGAGGGGAAATCAATAGAAAGCTATCGTACTCTAGGGAAAGAACTTCGGGAGATCTGAGGACTCAGGACGGAGGGGAATTCAGGCGAAAGCTATAACACACTGGGGGGAAAGAAGTTTGGGAGATGGGGGAGGCAGGACAGAGGGGAATCCAGGAGAAAGCTATAGCAAACTGGGGAAAGAACTTTGGGAAATCGGAGGAGGCAAGATGGAGGGGAAATCAATAGAAAGCTATTACACGCTGGGGAAAGAACTTTGGGAGATGAGAGAGGCAGGACAGAGGGGAATCCAGGAGAAAGCTATTGCACGCTGGGGAAAGAACTTTGGGAGGTCGGAGGAGGCAGGACAGAGGGGAATCCAGAAGAAATCTATCGCAAGCTGTGGAAAGAACTTTGGGAGATGGGGGAGGCAGGACAGAGGGGAAATCAATAGAAAGCTATCGCACAGTAGGGAAAGAACTTTGGGAGGTGGGGGAGGCAGAACAGAGGGGAATCCAATAGAAAGCTATCACACTCTAGGGAAAGAACTTTCGGAGATCTGAGGAGGCAGGACAGAGGGGAATCCAGGCGAAAGCTATCACACACTGGGGGAAAGAAGTTTGGGAGATTGGGGAGGCAGTACAGAGGGGAATCCAGGAGAAAGCTATAGCAAACTGGGGAAAGAACTTTGGGAAATCGGAGGAGACAGGACTGAGGGGAAATCAATAGAAAGCTATCGTACTCTAGGGAAAGAACTTCGGGAGATCTGAGGACTCAGGACGGAGGGGAATTCAGGCGAAAGCTATAACACACTGGGGGGAAAGAAGTTTGGGAGATGGGGAAGGCAGGACAAAGGGGAATCCAGGAGAAATCTATCCATGCTAGGGAAAGAACTTTGGGAGATCGGAGTAGGCAGGACAGAGGGGAATCCAGGAGGGAGCATCACACGCTGGGGGAAAGAACTTTGGGAGATGGGGGAGGCAGGACAGAGGGGAATCCAATAGAAAGCTATCGTACTCTAGGGAAAGAACTTTCGGAGATATTAGGAGGCAGGACAGAGGGGAATCCAGGAGAAAGCTATAGCAAACTGGGGAAAGAACTTTGGGAAATCGGAGGAGGCAAGTTAGAGGGGAAATCAATAGAAAGCTATGACACACTGGGGAAAGAACTTTGGGAGATGAGAGAGGCAGGACAGAGGGGAATCCAGGAGAAAGCTATTGCACGCTGGGGAAAGAACTTTGGGAGGTCGGAGGAGGCAGGACAGAGGGGAATCCAGGAGGGAGCATCACAAGATGGGGAAAGAAGTTTGGGAGATGGGGGAGGCAGGACAGAGGGGAAATCAATAGAAAGCTATCGCACGGTAGAGAAAGAACTTTGGGAGGTGGGGGAGGCAGAACAGAGGGGAATCCAATAGAAAGCTATCACACTCTAGGGAAAGAACTTTCGGAGATCAGAGGAGGCAGGACAGAGGGGAATCCAGTAGGGAGCATCACAAGATGGGGAAAGAACTTTGGGAGATGGGGGAGGCAGGACATAGGGTAATCCAGGAGAAAGCTATAGCAAGCTTGGGAAAGAACTTTTGGAGATCAGAGGAGGCAGGACAGAGGGGAATCCAGTTGGGAGCATCACAAGATGGGGCAAGAAGTTTGGGACATGGGGGAGGCAGGACAAAGGGGAATCCAGGAGAAAACTATCAAGGAGAAATCTATCCATGCTAGGGAAAGAACTTTGGGAGATCGGAGTAGGCAGGACAGAGGGGAATCCAGGAGAAAGCTATAGCAAACTGGGGAAAGAACTTTGGGAAATCGGAGGAGGCAAGATAGAGGGGAAATCAATAGAAAGCTATCACACACTGGGGAAAGAACTTTGGGAGATGAGAGAGGCAGGACAGAGGGGAATCCAGGAGAAAGCTATTGCACGCTGGGGAAAGAACTTTGGGAGGTCGGAGGAGGCAGGACAGAGGGGAATCCAGGAGAAAGCTATAGCAAACTGGGGAAAGAACTTTGGGAAATCGGAGGAGGCAGGACAGAGGGAAAATCAATAGAAAGCTATCACACGCTAGGGAAAGAACTTTGGGAGATCGGAGTAGGCAGGACAGAGGGGAATCCAGGAGAAAGCTATAGCAAGCTGGGGAAAGAACTTTGGGAAATCGGAGGAGGCAGGACAGAGGGGAATCCAGGAGAAATCTATCCAGGAGAAATCTATCGCACTCTAGGGAAAGAACTTTGGGAGATCGCAGTAGGCAGGACAGAGGGGAATCCAAGAGAAATTTATCGCACGCTGGAGAAAGAACTTTGGGAGATCTGAGGAGGCAGGACAGAGGGGAAATCAATAGAAACCTATCGCACTCTAGGGAAAGAACTTTCGGAGATCAGAGGAGGCAGGACAGAGGGGAATACAGTTGGGAGCATCACAAGATGGGGCAAGAAGTTTGGGAGATGGGGGAGGCAGGACAGAGGGGAATCGAGGAGAAATTTATAGCAAGCTGGGGAAAGAACTTTGGGAAATCGGAGTAGGCAGGACAGAGGGGAATCCAGGAGAAATCTATCGCACGCTAGGGAAAGAACTTTGGGAGATCGCAGTAGGCAGGACAGAGGGGAATCCAGGAGAAAGCTATAGCAAGCTGGGGAAAGAACTTTGGGAAATCGGAGGAGGCAGGGCAGAGGGGAATCCAGGAGAAAGCTGTTGCACGCTGGGGAAAGAACTTTGGGAGATCTGAGGAGGCAGGACAGAGGGGAATCCAGGAGAAATCTATCGAACGCTGGAGAAAGAACGGAGGAGGCAGGACAGAGGGGAATCCAGGAGAAAGCTGTTGCAGGCTGGGGAAAGAACTTTGGGAGATCTGAGGAGGTAGGACAGAGGGGAATCCCGGAGAAAGCTATCGCACGGAGGGAAAGAACTTTGGGAGATGGGGGAGGCAGGACATAGGGTAATCCAGGAGAAAGCTATAGCAAGCTTGGGAAAGAACTTTTGGAGATCAGAGGAGGCAGGACAGAGGGGAATCCAGTTGGGAGCATCACAAGATGGGGCAAGAAGTTTGGGAGATGGGGGAGGCAGGACAGAGGGGAATCTAGGAGAAATTTATAGCAAGCTGGGGAAAGAACTTTGGGAAATCGGAGTAGGCAGGACAGAGGGGAATCCAGGAGAAAGCTGTTGCAAGCTGGGGAAAGAACTTTGGGAGATCGCAGTAGGCAGGACAGAGGGGAATCCAGGAGAAATCTATCGCACGCTGGAGAAAGAACTTTGGGAGATCGGAGGAGGCAGGACAGAGGGGAATCCAGGAGAAAGCTGTTGCACGCTGGGGAAAGAACTTTGGGAGATGGGGGAGGCAGGACAGAGGGGAATCCAGGAGAAAGCTGTTGCACGCTGGAGAAAGAACTTTGGGAGATCTGAGGAGGCAGGACAGAGGGGAATCCAGGAGAAAGCTATCGCAAGCTGGGGAAAGAACTTTGGGAGGTCGCAGTAGGCAGGACAGAGGGGAATCCAGGAGAAAGCTATAGCAAGCTGGGGAAAGAACTTTGGGAAATCGGAGGAGGCAGGGCAGAGGGGAATCCAGGAGAAAGCTGTTGCACGCTGGGGAAAGAACTTTGGGAGATCTGAGGAGGCAGGACAGAGGGGAATCCAGGAGAAAGCTGTTGCACGCTGGGGAAAGAACTTTGGGAGATCTGAGGAGGCAGGACAGAGGGGAATCAAGGAGAAAGCTATCACACGGAGGGAAAGAACTTTGGGAGATCGGAGTAGGCAGGACAGAGGGGAATCCAGGAGAAATCTATCGCAAGCTGGGGAAAGAACTTTGGGAGATGGGGGAGGCAGGACAGAGGGTAATCCAGGAGAAAGCTATAGCAAACTGGGGAAAGAACTTTGGGAGGTCGGAGGAGGCAGGACAGAGGGGAAATAAATAGAAAGCTATCACACGCTAGGGAAAGAACTTTGGGAGATCGGAGTAGGCAGGACAGAGGGGAATCCAGGAGAAAGCTATAGCAAGCTGGGGAAAGAACTTTGGGAAATTGGAGGAGGCAGGACAGAGGGGAATCCAATAGAAAGCTATCACACACTGGGGGAAAGAAGTTTGGGAGATGGGGGAGGCAGGACAGAGGGGAATCCAGGAGAAAGCTATAGCAAACTGGGGAAAGAACTTTGGGAAATCGGAGGAGGCAGGACAGAGGGGAATCCAGGAGAAAGCTATAGCAAGCTGGGGAAAGAACTTTGGGAGATGGGGGAGGCAGGACAGAGGGGAATCCAATAGAAAGCTATCGTACTCTAGGGAAAGAACTTTCGGAGATCTGAGGAGGCAGGACAGAGGGGAATCCAGTTGGGAGCATCGCAAGATGGGGAAAGAAGTTTGGGAGATGGGGGAGGCAGGACAGAGGGGAATCCAGGAGAAAGCTATAGCAAACTGGGGAAAGAACTTTGGGAAATCGGAGGAGGCAGGACAGAGGGGAATCCAATAGAAAGCTATCGTACTCTAGGGAAAGTACTTTCGGAGATCTGAGGAGGCAGGACAGAGGGGAATCCAGTAGGGAGCATCACAAGATGGGGAAAGAACTTTGGGAAATCGCAGTAGGCAGGACAGAGGGGAATCCAGTAGAAAGCTATCGCATGCTGGGGAAAGGACCTTGGGAGAGGGCAAGACAGAGGGGAATCCAGTAGAAAACTATCGCACGCTGGGGGAGGGAGGTTGGGATATCGGAGAGGGCAAGACAGAGGGGAATCCAGTAGAAAACTATCGCACGCTGGGGGAGGGAGGTTGGGATATCGGAGAGGGCAAGACAGAGGGGAATCCAGGAGAAAGCTATAGCAAACTGGGGAAAGAACTTTGGGAAATCGGAGGAGGCAGGACAGAGGGGAAATCAATAGAAAGCTATCGTACTCTAGGGAAAGAACTTCGGGAGATCTGAGGACTCAGGACGGAGGGGAATTCAGGCGAAAGCTATAACACACTGGGGGGAAAGAAGTTTGGGAGATGGGGGAGGCAGGACAAAGGGGAATCCAGGAGAAATCTATCAAGGAGAAATCTATCCACGCTAGGGAAAGAACTTTGGGAGATCGGAGTAGGCAGGACAGAGGGGAATCCAGGAGAAAGCTATAGCAAACTGGGGAAAGAACTTTGGGAAATCGGAGGAGGCAAGATAGAGGGGAAATCAATAGAAAGCTATTACACGCTGGGGAAAGAACTTTGGGAGATGAGAGAGGCAGGACAGAGGGGAATCCAGGAGAAAGCTATTGCACGCTGGGGAAAGAACTTTGGGAGGTCGGAGGAGGCAGGACAGAGGGGAATCCAGAAGAAATCTATCGCAAGCTGTGGAAAGAACTTTGGGAGATGGGGGAGGCAGGACAGAGGGGAAATCAATAGAAAGCTATCGCACAGTAGGGAAAGAACTTTGGGAGGTGGGGGAGGCAGAACAGAGGGGAATCCAGGAGAAAGCTATCGCAAGCTTGGGAAAGAACTTTCGGAGATCAGAGGAGGCAGGACAGAGGGGAATCCAGTTGGGAGCATCACAAGATGGGGAAAGAAGTTTGGGAGATGGGGGAGGCAGGACAGAGTGGAATCTCGGAGAAAGCTATAGCAAACTGGGGAAAGAACTTTGGGAGATCGGAGTAGGCAGGACAGAGGGGAATCCAGGAGAAAGCTATAGCAAGCTGGGGAAAGAACTTTGGGAAATCGGAGTAGGCAGGACAGAGGGGAATCCAGGAGAAATCTATCGCACGCTGGAGAAAGAACTTTGGGAGATTGGAGGAGGCAGGACAGAGGGGAATCCAGGAGAAAGCTGTTGCACGCTGGGGAAAGAACTTTGGGAAATCTGAGGAGGTAGGACAGAGGGGAATCCAGGAGAAATCTATCCAGGAGAAATCTATCGCATGCTAGGGAAAGAACTTTGGGAGATCGCAGTAGGCAGGACGGAGGGGAATCCAGGAGAAATCTATCGCACGCTAGGGAAAGAACTTTGGGAGATCAGAGGAGGCAGGACGGAGGGGAATTCAGGCGAAAGCTATCACACACTGGGGGAAAGAAGTTTGGGAGATGGGGGAGGCAGGACAGAGGGGAATGCAGGAGAAAGCTATAGCAAACTGAGGAAAGAACTTTGGGAAATCGGAGGAGGCAGGACAGAGGGGAATCCAATAGAAAGCTATCACACACTAGGGAAAGAACTTCGGGAGATCTGAGGACTCAGGACGGAGGGGAATTCAGGCGAAAGCTATCACACACTGGGGGAAAGAAGTTTGGGAGATGGGGGAGGCAGGACAGAGGGGAATCCAGGAGAAAGCTATAGCAAACTGGGGAAAGAACTTTGGGAAATCGGAGGAGGCAGGACAGAGGGGAAATAAATAGAAAGCTATCACACGCTAGGGAAAGAACTTTTGGAGATCGGAGTAGGCAGGACAGAGGGGAATCCAGGAGAAAGCTATAGCAAGCTGGGGAAAGAACTTTGGGAAATTGGAGGAGGCAGGACAGAGGGGAATCCAATAGAAAGCTATCACACGCTAGGGAAAGAACTTTTGGAGATGGGGGAGGCAGGACAGAGGGGAATCCAGGAGAAAGCTATAGCAAACTGGGGAAAGAACTTTGGGAAATTGGAGGAGGCAGGACAGAGGGGAATCCAGGAGAAAGCTATAGCAAACTGGGGGAAAACCCTTGGGAGGCCTGAGGAGGTAGAACAGAGGCGAATTCAGAAGAAAGCTATTGCAACGCTGGGGGAAAGAACTTTGGGAGATGGGGGAGGCAGGACAGAGGGGAATCCAGGAGGGAGCATCACAAGATGGGGAAAGAACTTTGGGAGATGGGGGAGGCAGGACATAGGGTAATCCAGGAGAAAGCTATCGCAAGCTTGGGAAAGAACTTTCGGAGATCAGAGGAGGCAGGACAGAGGGGAATCCAGTTGGGAGCATCACAAGATGGGGCAAGAAGTTTGGGAGATGGGGGAGGCAGGACAGAGGGGAAATCAATAGAAAGCTATCGCACAGTAGGGAAAGAACTTTGGGAGGTGGGGGAGGCAGAAAAGAGGGGAATCCAATAGAAAGCTATCACACTCTAGGGAAAGAACTTTCGGAGATCTGAGGAGGCAGGACAGAGGGGAATCCAGGAGAAAGCTATCGCACGGTAGGGAAAGAAGTTTGGGAGATGGGGGAGGCAGGACAGAGGGGAATCTAGGAGAAAGCTATAGCAAACTGGGGAAAGAACTTTGGGAAATCAGAGGAGGCTGGACAGAGGGGAAATCAATAGAAACCTATCGCACTCTAGGGAAAGAACTTTCGGAGATCTGAGGAGGCACGACAGAGGGGAATCCAGTTGGGAGCATCGCAAGATGGGGAAAGAACTTTGGGAAATCGGAGGAGGCAGGACAAAGGGGAATCCAGGAGAAATCTATCGCACGCTAGGGAAAGAACTTTGGGAGATCGGAGTAGGCAGGACAGAGGGGAATCCAGGAGAAATCTATCGCACGCTAGGGAAAGAACTTTGGGAAATCGGAGGAGGCAGGACAGAGGGGAATCCAGGAGAAATCTATCCAGGAGAAATCTATCGCACGCTAGGGAAAGAACTTTGGGAGATCGCAGTAGGCAGGACAGAGGGGAATCCAGGAGAAATCTATCGCACGCTGGAGAAAGAACTTTGGGAGATCGGAGGAGGCAGGACAGAGGGGAATCCAGGAGAAAGCTGTTGCACGCTGGGGAAAGAACTTTGGGAGATCTGAGGAGGCAGGACAGAGGGGAATCCAGGAGAAAGCTATCGCACGGAGGGAAAGAACTTTGGGAGATCGGAGTAGGCAGGACAGAGGGGAATCCAGGAGAAATCTATCGCAAGCTGGGGAAAGAACTTTGGGAGATGGGGGAGGCAGGACAGAGGGGAATCCAGGAGGGAGCATCACAGGATGGCGAAAGAACTTTGGGAGATGGGGGAGGCAGGACTGTGGGGAATTAAGAAGAATGCTATCGCAGGCTGGGGGAAAATCTTTGGGAGACCTGAGGAGATAGAACAGAGGGGAATTGAGAAGAAAGCTATTGAAACGCTGGGGAAAGAACTTTGGGAGATGGGGGAGGCAGGACAGAGGGTAATCCAGAAGAAATCTATCGCAAGCTGGGGAAAGAACTTTGGGAGATCTGAGGAGGCAGGACAGAGGGGAATCCAGGAGGGAGCATCACAGGATGGGCAAAGAACTTTGGGAGATGGGGGAGGCAGGACAGAGGGGAATCCAGTTGGGAGCATCGCAAGATGGGGAAAGAAGTTTGGGAGATGGGGGAGGCAGGACAGAGGGGAATCCAGGAGAAAGCTATAGCAAACTGGGGAAAGAACTTTGGGAAATCGGAGGAGGCAGGACAGAGGGGAATCCAGGAGAAAGCTATCATACACTGGGGAAAGAACTTTCGGAGATGGGGGAGGCAGGACAGAGGGGAATCTAGGAGAAAGCTATAGCAAGCTGGGGAAATAACTTTGGGAAATTGGAGGAGGCAGGACAGAGGGGAATCCAATAGAAAGCTATCGTACTCTAGGGAAAGTACTTTCGGAGATCTGAGGAGGCAGGACAGAGGGGAATCCAGTAGGGAGCATCACAAGATGGGGAAAGAACTTTGGGAAATCGCAGTAGGCAGGACAGAGGGGAATCCAGGAGAAATCTATCGAACGCTGGAGAAAGAACGGAGGAGGCAGGACAGAGGGGAATCCAGGAGAAAGCTGTTGCACGCTGGGGAAAGAACTTTGGGAGATCTGAGGAGGTAGGACAGAGGGGAATCCCGGAGAAAGCTATCGCACGGAGGGAAAGAACTTTGGGAGATGGGGGAGGCAGGACATAGGGTAATCCAGGAGAAAGCTATAGCAAGCTTGGGAAAGAACTTTTGGAGATCAGAGGAGGCAGGACAGAGGGGAATCCAGTTGGGAGCATCACAAGATGGGGCAAGAAGTTTGGGAGATGGGGGAGGCAGGACAGAGGGGAATCTAGGAGAAATTTATAGCAAGCTGGGGAAAGAACTTTGGGAAATCGGAGTAGGCAGGACAGAGGGGAATCCAGGAGAAATCTATCGCACGCTAGGGAAAGAACTTTGGGAGATCGCAGTAGGCAGGACAGAGGGGAATCCAGGAGAAATCTATCGCACGCTGGAGAAAGAACTTTGGGAGATCGGAGGAGGCAGGACAGAGGGGAATCCAGGAGAAAGCTGTTGCACGCTGGGGAAAGAACTTTGGGAGATCTGAGGAGGCAGGACAGAGGGGAATCAAGGAGAAATCTATCGCAAGCTGTGGAAAGAACTTTGGGAGATGGGGGAGGCAGGACAGAGGGGAATCCAGGAGAAAGCTGTTGCACGCTGGAGAAAGAACTTTGGGAGATCTGAGGAGGCAGGACAGAGGGGAATCCAGGAGAAAGCTATCGCAAGCTGGGGAAAGAACTTTGGGAGATCTGAGGAGGCAGGACAGAGGGGAATCCAGGAGAAAGCTGTTGCACGCTGGAGAAAGAACTTTGGGAGATCTGAGGAGGCAGGACAGAGGGGAATCCAGGAGAAAGCTATCGCAAGCTGGGGAAAGAACTTTGGGAGATCTGAGGAGGCAGGACAGAGGGGAATCCAGGAGGGAGCATCACAGGATGGGGAAAGAAGTTTGGGAGATGGGGGAGGCAGGACAGAGGGGAATCCAGGAGAAAGCTATAGCAAACTGGGGAAAGAACTTTGGGAAATCGGAGGAGGCAGGACAGAGGGGAAATCAATAGAAAGCTATCACACGCTAGGGAAAGAACTTTGGGAGATCGGAGTAGGCAGGACAGAGGGGAATCTAGGAGAAAGCTATAGCAAACTGGGGAAAGAACTTTGGGAAATCGGAGGAGGCAGGACAGAGGGGAATCCAATAGAAAGCTATAGTACTCTAGGGAAAGAACTTTCGGAGATATGAGGAGGCAGGACAGAGGGGAATCCAGGAGAAAGCTATAGCAAACTGGGGGGAAATCCTTGGGAGGCCTGAGGAGGTAGAACAGAGGCGAATTCAGAAGAAAGCTATTGCAACGCTGGGGGAAAGAACTTTGGGAGATGGGGGAGGCAGGACAGAGGGGAATCCAGGAGGGAGCATCACAAGATGGGGAAAGAACTTTGGGAGATGGGGGAGGCAGGACAGAGAGTAATCCAGGAGAAAGCTATCGCAAGCTGGGGAAAGAACTTTGGGAAATCGGAGGAGGCAAGATAGAGGGGAAATCAATAGAAAGCTATCACACACTGGGGAAAGAACTTTGGGAGATGAGAGAGGCAGGACAGAGGGGAATCCAGGAGAAAGCTATTGCACGCTGCGGAAAGAACTTTGGGAGGTCGGAGGAGGCAGGACAGAGGGTAATCCAGGAGGGAGCATCACATGCTGGGGGAAAGAACTTTGGGAGATGGGGGAGGCAGGACAGAGGGGAATCCAGGAGAAAGCTATAGCAAACTGGGGAAAGAACTTTGGGAGATCTGAGGAGGCAGGACAGAGGGGAATCCAGGAGGGAGCATCACAGGATGGCTAAAGAACTTTGGGAGATGGGGGAGGCAGGACTGTGGGGAATTCAGAAGAAAGCTATCGCAGGCTGGGGGAAAATCTTTGGGAGACCTGAGGAGATAGAACAGAGGGGAATTCAGAAGAAAGCTATTGAAACGCTGGGGAAAGAACTTTGGGAGATGGGGGAGGCAGGACAGAGGGTAATCCAGAAGAAATCTATCGCAAGCTGGGGAAAGAACTTTGGGAGATCTGAGGAGGCAGGACAGAGGGGAATCCAGGAGGGAGCATCACAAGATGGGGAAAGAACTTTGGGAGATGGGGGAGGCAGGACAGAGGGGAATCCAGTTGGGAGCATCGCAAGATGGGGAAAGAAGTTTGGGAGATATGAGGAGGCAGGACAGAGGGGAATCCAGGAGAAAGCTATAGCAAACTGGGGAAAGAACTTTGGGAAATCGGAGGAGGCAGGACAGAGGGGAATCCAGGAGAAAGCTATAGCAAGCTGGGGAAAGAACTTTGGGAGATGGGGGAGGCAGGACAGAGGGGAATCCAATAGAAAGCTATCGTACTCTAGGGAAAGAACTTTCGGAGATCTGAGGAGGCAGGACAGAGGGGAATCCAGTTGGGAGCATCGCAAGATGGGGAAAGAAGTTTGGGAGATGGGGGAGGCAGGACAGAGGGGAATCCAGGAGAAAGCTATAGCAAACTGGGGAAAGAACTTTGGGAAATCGGAGGAGGCAGGACAGAGGGGAATCCAATAGAAAGCTATCGTACTCTAGGGAAAGTACTTTCGGAGATCTGAGGAGGCAGGACAGAGGGGAATCCAGTAGGGAGCATCACAAGATGGGGAAAGAACTTTGGGAAATCGCAGTAGGCAGGACAGAGGGGAATCCAGTAGAAAGCTATCGCATGCTGGGGAAAGGACCTTGGGAGAGGGCAAGACAGAGGGGAATCCAGTAGAAAACTATCGCACGCTGGGGGAGGGAGGTTGGGATATCGGAGAGGGCAAGACAGAGGGGAATCCAGTAGAAAACTATCGCACGCTGGGGGAGGGAGGTTGGGATATCGGAGAGGGCAAGACAGAGGGGAATCCAGGAGAAAGCTATAGCAAACTGGGGAAAGAACTTTGGGAAATCGGAGGAGGCAGGACAGAGGGGAAATCAATAGAAAGCTATCGTACTCTAGGGAAAGAACTTCGGGAGATCTGAGGACTCAGGACGGAGGGGAATTCAGGCGAAAGCTATAACACACTGGGGGGAAAGAAGTTTGGGAGATGGGGGAGGCAGGACAAAGGGGAATCCAGGAGAAATCTATCAAGGAGAAATCTATCCACGCTAGGGAAAGAACTTTGGGAGATCGGAGTAGGCAGGACAGAGGGGAATCCAGGAGAAAGCTATAGCAAACTGGGGAAAGAACTTTGGGAAATCGGAGGAGGCAAGATAGAGGGGAAATCAATAGAAAGCTATTACACGCTGGGGAAAGAACTTTGGGAGATGAGAGAGGCAGGACAGAGGGGAATCCAGGAGAAAGCTATTGCACGCTGGGGAAAGAACTTTGGGAGGTCGGAGGAGGCAGGACAGAGGGGAATCCAGAAGAAATCTATCGCAAGCTGTGGAAAGAACTTTGGGAGATGGGGGAGGCAGGACAGAGGGGAAATCAATAGAAAGCTATCGCACAGTAGGGAAAGAACTTTGGGAGGTGGGGGAGGCAGAACAGAGGGGAATCCAGGAGAAAGCTATCGCAAGCTTGGGAAAGAACTTTCGGAGATCAGAGGAGGCAGGACAGAGGGGAATCCAGTTGGGAGCATCACAAGATGGGGAAAGAAGTTTGGGAGATGGGGGAGGCAGGACAGAGTGGAATCTCGGAGAAAGCTATAGCAAACTGGGGAAAGAACTTTGGGAGATCGGAGTAGGCAGGACAGAGGGGAATCCAGGAGAAAGCTATAGCAAGCTGGGGAAAGAACTTTGGGAAATCGGAGTAGGCAGGACAGAGGGGAATCCAGGAGAAATCTATCGCACGCTGGAGAAAGAACTTTGGGAGATTGGAGGAGGCAGGACAGAGGGGAATCCAGGAGAAAGCTGTTGCACGCTGGGGAAAGAACTTTGGGAAATCTGAGGAGGTAGGACAGAGGGGAATCCAGGAGAAATCTATCCCGGAGAAATCTATCGCATGCTAGGGAAAGAACTTTGGGAGATCGCAGTAGGCAGGACGGAGGGGAATCCAGGAGAAATCTATCGCACGCTAGGGAAAGAACTTTGGGAGATCAGAGGAGGCAGGACGGAGGGGAATTCAGGCGAAAGCTATCACACACTGGGGGAAAGAAGTTTGGGAGATGGGGGAGGCAGGACAGAGGGGAATGCAGGAGAAAGCTATAGCAAACTGAGGAAAGAACTTTGGGAAATCGGAGGAGGCAGGACAGAGGGGAATCCAATAGAAAGCTATCACACACTAGGGAAAGAACTTCGGGAGATCTGAGGACTCAGGACGGAGGGGAATTCAGGCGAAAGCTATCACACACTGGGGGAAAGAAGTTTGGGAGATGGGGGAGGCAGGACAGAGGGGAATCCAGGAGAAAGCTATAGCAAACTGGGAAAGAACTTTGGGAAATCGGAGGAGGCAGGACAGAGGGGAAATAAATAGAAAGCTATCACACGCTAGGGAAAGAACTTTGGGAGATCGGAGTAGGCAGGACAGAGGGGAATCCAGGAGAAAGCTATAGCAAGCTGGGGAAAGAACTTTGGGAAATTGGAGGAGGCAGGATAGAGGGGAATCCAATAGAAAGCTATCACACGCTAGGGAAAGAACTTTGGGAGATGGGGGAGGCAGGACAGAGGGGAATCCAGGAGAAAGCTATAGCAAACTGGGGAAAGAACTTTGGGAAATTGGAGGAGGCAGGACAGAGGGGAATCCAGGAGAAAGCTATAGCAAACTGGGGGAAAACCCTTGGGAGGCCTGAGGAGGTAGAACAGAGGCGAATTCAGAAGAAAGCTATTGCAACGCTGGGGGAAAGAACTTTGGGAGATGGGGGAGGCAGGACAGAGGGGAATCCAGGAGGGAGCATCACAAGATGGGGAAAGAACTTTGGGAGATGGGGGAGGCAGGACATAGGGTAATCCAGGAGAAAGCTATCGCAAGCTTGGGAAAGAACTTTCGGAGATCAGAGGAGGCAGGACAGAGGGGAATCCAGTTGGGAGCATCACAAGATGGGGCAAGAAGTTTGGGAGATGGGGGAGGCAGGACAGAGGGGAAATCAATAGAAAGCTATCGCACAGTAGGGAAAGAACTTTGGGAGGTGGGGGAGGCAGAAAAGAGGGGAATCCAATAGAAAGCTATCACACTCTAGGGAAAGAACTTTCGGAGATCTGAGGAGGCAGGACAGAGGGGAATCCAGGAGAAAGCTATCGCACGGTAGGGAAAGAAGTTTGGGAGATGGGGGAGGCAGGACAGAGGGGAATCTAGGAGAAAGCTATAGCAAACTGGGGAAAGAACTTTGGGAAATCAGAGGAGGCTGGACAGAGGGGAAATCAATAGAAACCTATCGCACTCTAGGGAAAGAACTTTCGGAGATCTGAGGAGGCACGACAGAGGGGAATCCAGTTGGGAGCATCGCAAGATGGGGAAAGAACTTTGGGAAATCGGAGGAGGCAGGACAAAGGGGAATCCAGGAGAAATCTATCGCACGCTAGGGAAAGAACTTTGGGAGATCGGAGTAGGCAGGACAGAGGGGAATCCAGTAGGGAGCATCACAAGATGGGGAAAGAAGTTTGGGAGATGGGGGAGGCAGGACAGAGGGTAATCCAGGAGAAAGCTATTGCAAGCTTGGGAAAGAACTTTCGGAGATCAGAGGAGGCAGGACAGAGGGGAATCCAGTTGGGAGCATCACAAGATGGGGAAATAAGTTTGGGAGATGGGGGAGGCAGGACAGAGTGGAATCTCGGAGAAAGCTATAGCAAACTGGGGAAAGAACTTTGGGAGATCGGAGTAGGCAGGACAGAGGGGAATCCAGGAGAAAGCTATAGCAAGCTGGGGAAAGAACTTTGGGAAATCGGAGTAGGCAGGACAGAGGGGAATCCAGGAGAAATCTATCGCACGCTGGAGAAAGAACTTTGGGAGATTGGAGGCGGCAGGACAGAGGGGAATCCAGGAGAAAGCTGTTGCACGCTGGGGAAAGAACTTTGGGAAATCTGAGGAGGTAGGACAGAGGGGAATCCAGGAGAAATCTATCCAGGAGAAATCTATCGCATGCTAGGGAAAGAACTTTGGGAGATCGCAGTAGGCAGGACGGAGGGGAATCCAGGAGAAATCTATCGCACGCTAGGGAAAGAACTTTGGGAGATCAGAGGAGGCAGGACGGAGGGGAATTCAGGCGAAAGCTATCACACACTGGGGGAAAGAAGTTTGGGAGATGGGGGAGGCAGGACAGAGGGGAATGCAGGAGAAAGCTATAGCAAACTGAGGAAAGAACTTTGGGAAATCGGAGGAGGCAGGACAGAGGGGAATCCAATAGAAAGCTATCACACACTAGGGAAAGAACTTCGGGAGATCTGAGGACTCAGGACGGAGGGGAATTCAGGCGAAAGCTATAACACACTGGGGGGAAAGAAGTTTGGGAGATGGGGGAGGCAGGACAAAGGGGAATCCAGGAGAAATCTATCAAGGAGAAATCTATCCACGCTAGGGAAAGAACTTTGGGAGATCGGAGTAGGCAGGACAGAGGGGAATCCAGGAGAAAGCTATAGCAAACTGGGGAAAGAACTTTGGGAAATCGGAGGAGGCAAGATAGAGGGGAAATCAATAGAAAGCTATTACACGCTGGGGAAAGAACTTTGGGAGATGAGAGAGGCAGGACAGAGGGGAATCCAGGAGAAAGCTATTGCACGCTGGGGAAAGAACTTTGGGAGGTCGGAGGAGGCAGGACAGAGGGGAATCCAGAAGAAATCTATCGCAAGCTGTGGAAAGAACTTTGGGAGATGGGGGAGGCAGGACAGAGGGGAAATCAATAGAAAGCTATCGCACAGTAGGGAAAGAACTTTGGGAGGTGGGGGAGGCAGAACAGAGGGGAATCCAATAGAAAGCTATCACACTCTAGGGAAAGAACTTTCGGAGATCTGAGGAGGCAGGACAGAGGGGAATCCAGGCGAAAGCTATCACACACTGGGGGAAAGAAGTTTGGGAGATGGGGGAGGCAGTACAGAGGGGAATCCAGGAGAAAGCTATAGCAAACTGGGGAAAGAACTTTGGGAAATCGGAGGAGACAGGACTGAGGGGAAATCAATAGAAAGCTATCGTACTCTAGGGAAAGAACTTCGGGAGATCTGAGGACTCAGGACGGAGGGGAATTCAGGCGAAAGCTATAACACACTGGGGGGAAAGAAGTTTGGGAGATGGGGGAGGCAGGACAAAGGGGAATCCAGGAGAAATCTATCCATGCTAGGGAAAGAACTTTGGGAGATCGGAGTAGGCAGGACAGAGGGGAATCCAGGAGGGAGCATCACACGCTGGGGGAAAGAACTTTGGGAGATGGGGGAGGCAGGACAGAGGGGAATCCAGGAGGGAGCATCACAAGATGGGGAAAGAACTTTGGGAGATGGGGGAGGCAGGACAGAGGGGAATCCAATAGAAAGCTATCGTACTCTAGGGAAAGAACTTTCGGAGATATTAGGAGGCAGGACAGAGGGGAATCCAGGAGAAAGCTATAGCAAACTGGGGAAAGAACTTTGGGAAATCGGAGGAGGCAAGTTAGAGGGGAAATCAATAGAAAGCTATCACACACTGGGGAAAGAACTTTGGGAGATGAGAGAGGCAGGACAGAGGGGAATCCAGGAGAAAGCTATTGCACGCTGGGGAAAGAACTTTGGGAGGTCGGAGGAGGCAGGACAGAGGGGAATCCAGGAGGGAGCATCACGTGCTGGGGGAAAGAACTTTGGGAGATGGGGGAGGCAGGACAGAGGGGAAATCAATAGAAAGCTATCGCACGGTAGAGAAAGAACTTTGGGAGGTGGGGGAGGCAGAACAGAGGGGAATCCAATAGAAAGCTATCACACTCTAGGGAAAGAACTTTCGGAGATCAGAGGAGGCAGGACAGAGGGGAATCCAGTAGGGAGCATCACAAGATGGGGAAAGAACTTTGGGAGATGGGGGAGGCAGGACATAGGGTAATCCAGGAGAAAGCTATAGCAAGCTTGCGAAAGAACTTTTGGAGATCAGAGGAGGCAGGACAGAGGGGAATCCAGTTGGGAGCATCACAAGATGGGGCAAGAAGTTTGGGAGATGGGGGAGGCAGGACAAAGGGGAATCCAGGAGAAAACTATCAAGGAGAAATCTATCCATGCTAGGGAAAGAACTTTGGGAGATCGGAGTAGGCAGGACAGAGGGGAATCCAGGAGAAAGGTATAGCAAACTGGGGAAAGAACTTTGGGAAATCGGAGGAGGCAAGATAGAGGGGAAATCAATAGAAAGCTATCACACACTGGGGAAAGAACTTTGGGAGATGAGAGAGGCAGGACAGAGGGGAATCCAGGAGAAAGCTATTGCACGCTGGGGAAAGAACTTTGGGAGGTCGGAGGAGGCAGGACAGAGGGGAATCCAGGAGAAAGCTATAGCAAACTGGGGAAAGAACTTTGGGAAATCGGAGGAGGCAGGACAGAGGGAAAATCAATAGAAAGCTATCACACGCTAGGGAAAGAACTTTGGGAGATCGGAGTAGGCAGGACAGAGGGGAATCCAGGAGAAAGCTATAGCAAGCTGGGGAAAGAACTTTGGGAAATCGGAGGAGGCAGGACAGAGGGGAATCCAGGAGAAATCTATCCAGGAGAAATCTATCGCACTCTAGGGAAAGAACTTTGGGAGATCGCAGTAGGCAGGACAGAGGGGAATCCAGGAGAAATCTATCGCACGCTGGAGAAAGAACTTTGGGAGATCTGAGGAGGCAGGACAGAGGGGAAATCAATAGAAACCTATCGCACTCTAGGGAAAGAACTTTCGGAGATCAGAGGAGGCAGGGCAGAGGGGAATACAGTTGGGAGCATCACAAGATGGGGCAAGAAGTTTGGGAGATGGGGGAGGCAGGACAGAGGGGAATCGAGGAGAAATTTATAGCAAGCTGGGGAAAGAACTTTGGGAAATCGGAGTAGGCAGGACAGAGGGGAATCCAGGAGAAATCTATCGCACGCTAGGGAAAGAACTTTGGGAGATCGCAGTAGGCAGGACAGAGGGGAATCCAGGAGAAAGCTATAGCAAGCTGGGGAAAGAACTTTGGGAAATCGGAGGAGGCAGGGCAGAGGGGAATCCAGGAGAAAGCTGTTGCACGCTGGGGAAAGAACTTTGGGAGATCTGAGGAGGCAGGACAGAGGGGAATCCAGGAGAAAGCTGTTGCACGCTGGGGAAAGAACTTTGGGAGATCTGAGGAGGCAGGACAGAGGGGAATCAAGGAGAAAGCTATCACACGGAGGGAAAGAACTTTGGGAGATCGGAGTAGGCAGGACAGAGGGGAATCCAGGAGAAATCTATCGCAAGCTGGGGAAAGAACTTTGGGAGATGGGGGAGGCAGGACAGAGGGTAATCGAGGAGAAAGCTATAGCAAACTGGGGAAAGAACTTTGGGAGGTCGGAGGAGGCAGGACAGAGGGTAATCCAGGAGAAAGCTATCGCAAGCTGGGGAAAGAACTTTGGGAGATCTGAGGTGGCAGGACAGAGGGGAATCCAGGTGGGAGCATCACAGGATGGCGAAAGAACTTTGGGAGATGGGGGAGGCAGGACTGTGGGGAATTCAGAAGAAAGCTATCGCAGGCTGGGGGAAAATCTTTGGGAGACCTGAGGAGATAGAACAGAGGGGAATTCAAAAGAAAGCTATTGAAACGCTGGGGAAAGAACTTTGGGAGATGGGGGAGGCAGGACAGAGGGAAATCCAGGAGAAAGCTATAGCAAGCTGGGGAAAGAACTTTGGGAAATCGGAGGAGGCAGGACAGAGGGGAAATCAATAGAAAGCTATCACACGCTAGGGAAAGAACTTTTGGAGATCGGAGTAGGCAGGACAGAGGGGAATCCAGGAGAAAGCTATAGCAAACTGGGGAAAGAACTTTGGGAAATCGGAGGAGGCAGGACAGAGGGGAATCCAATAGAAAGCTATCGTACTCTAGGGAAAGTACTTTCGGAGATCTGAGGAGGCAGGACAGAGGGGAATCCAGTAGGGAGCATCACAAGATGGGGAAAGAACTTTGGGAAATCGCAGTAGGCAGGACAGAGGGGAATCCAGTAGAAAGCTATCGCATGCTGGGGAAAGGACCTTGGGAGAGGGCAAGACAGAGGGGAATCCAGTAGAAAACTATCGCACGCTGGGGGAGGGAGGTTGGGATATCGGAGAGGGCAAGACAGAGGGGAATCCAGTAGAAAACTATCGCACGCTGGGGGAGGGAGGTTGGGATATCGGAGAGGGCAAGACAGAGGGGAATCCAGGAGAAAGCTATAGCAAACTGGGGAAAGAACTTTGGGAAATCGGAGGAGGCAGGACAGAGGGGAAATCAATAGAAAGCTATCGTACTCTAGGGAAAGAACTTCGGGAGATCTGAGGACTCAGGACGGAGGGGAATTCAGGCGAAAGCTATAACACACTGGGGGGAAAGAAGTTTGGGAGATGGGGAAGGCAGGACAAAGGGGAATCCAGGAGAAATCTATCCATGCTAGGGAAAGAACTTTGGGAGATCGGAGTAGGCAGGACAGAGGGGAATCCAGGAGGGAGCATCACACGCTGGGGGAAAGAACTTTGGGAGATGGGGGAGGCAGGACAGAGGGGAATCCAGGAGAAATCTATCAGGGAGAAATCTATCCACGCTAGGGAAAGAACTTTGGGAGATCGGAGTAGGCAGGACAGAGGGGAATCCAGGAGAAAGCTATAGCAAACTGGGGAAAGAACTTTGGGAAATCGGAGGAGGCAAGATAGAGGGGAAATCAATAGAAAGCTATTACACGCTGGGGAAAGAACTTTGGGAGATGAGAGAGGCAGGACAGAGGGGAATCCAGGAGAAAGCTATTGCACGCTGGGGAAAGAACTTTGGGAGGTCGGAGGAGGCAGGACAGAGGGGAATCCAGAAGAAATCTATCGCAAGCTGTGGAAAGAACTTTGGGAGATGGGGGAGGCAGGACAGAGGGGAAATCAATAGAAAGCTATCGCACAGTAGGGAAAGAACTTTGGGAGGTGGGGGAGGCAGAACAGAGGGGAATCCAGGAGAAAGCTATCGCAAGCTTGGGAAAGAACTTTCGGAGATCAGAGGAGGCAGGACAGAGGGGAATCCAGTTGGGAGCATCACAAGATGGGGAAAGAAGTTTGGGAGATGGGGGAGGCAGGACAGAGTGGAATCTCGGAGAAAGCTATAGCAAACTGGGGAAAGAACTTTGGGAAATCGGAGTAGGCAGGACAGAGGGGAATCCAGGAGAAATCTATCGCACGCTGGAGAAAGAACTTTGGGAGATTGGAGGAGGCAGGACAGAGGGGAATCCAGGAGAAAGCTGTTGCACGCTGGGGAAAGAACTTTGGGAAATCTGAGGAGGTAGGACAGAGGGGAATCCAGGAGAAATCTATCCAGGAGAAATCTATCGCATGCTAGGGAAAGAACTTTGGGAGATCGCAGTAGGCAGGACGGAGGGGAATCCAGGAGAAATCTATCGCACGCTAGGGAAAGAACTTTGGGAGATCAGAGGAGGCAGGACGGAGGGGAATTCAGGCGAAAGCTATCACACACTGGGGGAAAGAAGTTTGGGAGATGGGGGAGGCAGGACAGAGGGGAATGCAGGAGAAAGCTATAGCAAACTGAGGAAAGAACTTTGGGAAATCGGAGGAGGCAGGACAGAGGGGAATCCAATAGAAAGCTATCACACACTAGGGAAAGAACTTCGGGAGATCTGAGGACTCAGGACGGAGGGGAATTCAGGCGAAAGCTATCACACACTGGGGGAAAGAAGTTTGGGAGATGGGGGAGGCAGGACAGAGGGGAATCCAGGAGAAAGCTATAGCAAACTGGGGAAAGAACTTTGGGAAATCGGAGGAGGCAGGACAGAGGGGAAATAAATAGAAAGCTATCACACGCTAGGGAAAGAACTTTGGGAGATCGGAGTAGGCAGGACAGAGGGGAATCCAGGAGAAAGCTATAGCAAGCTGGGGAAAGAACTTTGGGAAATTGGAGGAGGCAGGACAGAGGGGAATCCAATAGAAAGCTATCACACGCTAGGGAAAGAACTTTGGGAGATGGGGGAGGCAGGACAGAGGGGAATCCAGGAGAAAGCTATAGCAAACTGGGGAAAGAACTTTGGGAAATTGGAGGAGGCAGGACAGAGGGGAATCCAGGAGAAAGCTATAGCAAACTGGGGGAAAACCCTTGGGAGGCCTGAGGAGGTAGAACAGAGGCGAATTCAGAAGAAAGCTATTGCAACGCTGGGGGAAAGAACTTTGGGAGATGGGGGAGGCAGGACAGAGGGGAATCTAGGAGAAATTTATAGCAAGCTGGGGAAAGAACTTTGGGAAATCGGAGTAGGCAGGACAGAGGGGAATCCAGGAGAAAGCTGTTGCACGCTGGGGAAAGAACTTTGGGAGATCGCAGTAGGCAGGACAGAGGGGAATCCAGGAGAAATCTATCGCACGCTGGAGAAAGAACTTTGGGAGATCGGAGGAGGCAGGACAGAGGGGAATCCAGGAGAAAGCTGTTGCACGCTGGGGAAAGAACTTTGGGAGATCTGAGGAGGCAGGACAGAGGGGAATCAAGGAGAAATCTATCGCAAGCTGTGGAAAGAACTTTGGGAGATGGGGGAGGCAGGACAGAGGGGAATCCAGGAGAAAGCTGTTGCAGGCTGGAGAAAGAACTTTGGGAGATCTGAGGAGGCAGGACAGAGGGGAATCCAGGAGAAAACTATCGCAAGCTGGGGAAAGAACTTTGGGAGATCTGAGGAGGCAGGACAGAGGGGAATCCAGGAGAAAGCTGTTGCACGCTGGAGAAAGAACTTTGGGAGATCTGAGGAGGCAGGACAGAGGGGAATCCAGGAGAAAGCTATCGCAAGCTGGGGAAAGAACTTTGGGAGATCTGAGGAGGCAGGACAGAGGGGAATCCAGGAGGGAGCATCACAGGATGGGGAAAGAAGTTTGGGAGATGGGGGAGGCAGGACAGAGGGGAATCCAGGAGAAAGCTATAGCAAACTGGGGAAAGAACTTTGGGAAATCGGAGGAGGCAGGACAGAGGGGAAATCAATAGAAAGCTATCACCCGCTAGGGAAAGAACTTTGGGAGATCGGAGTAGGCAGGACAGAGGGGAATCTAGGAGAAAGCTATAGCAAACTGGGGAAAGAACTTTGGGAAATCGGAGGAGGCAGGACAGAGGGGAATCCAATAGAAAGCTATAGTACTCTAGGGAAAGAACTTTCGGAGATATGAGGAGGCAGGACAGAGGGGAATCCAGGAGAAAGCTATAGCAAACTGGGGGCAAATCCTTGGGAGGCCTGAGGAGGTAGAACAGAGGCGAATTCAGAAGAAAGCTATTGCAACGCTGGGGGAAAGAACTTTGGGAGATGGGGGAGGCAGGACAGAGGGGAATCCAGGAGGGAGCATCACAAGATGGGGAAAGAACTTTGGGAGATGGGGGAGGCAGGACAGAGAGTAATCCAGGAGAAGGCTATCGCAAGCTGGGGAAAGAACTTTGGGAAATCGGAGGAGGCAAGATAGAGGGGAAATCAATAGAAAGCTATCACACACTGGGGAAAGAACTTTGGGAGATGAGAGAGGCAGGACAGAGGGGAATCCAGGAGAAAGCTATTGCACGCTGCGGAAAGAACTTTGGGAGGTCGGAGGAGGCAGGACAGAGGGGAATCCAGGAGGGAGCATCACATGCTGGGGGAAAGAACTTTGGGAGATGGGGGAGGCAGGACAGAGGGGAATCCAGGAGAAAGCTATAGCAAACTGGGGAAAGAACTTTGGGAGATCTGAGGAGGCAGGACAGAGGGGAATCCAGGAGGGAGCATCACAGGATGGCTAAAGAACTTTGGGAGATGGGGGAGGCAGGACTGTGGGGAATTCAGAAGAAAGCTATCGCAGGCTGGGGGAAAATCTTTGGGAGACCTGAGGAGATAGAACAGAGGGGAATTCAGAAGAAAGCTATTGAAACGCTGGGGAAAGAACTTTGGGAGATGGGGGAGGCAGGACAGAGGGTAATCCAGAAGAAATCTATCGCAAGCTGGGGAAAGAACTTTGGGAGATCTGAGGAGGCAGGACAGAGGGGAATCCAGGAGGGAGCATCACAAGATGGGGAAAGAACTTTGGGAGATGGGGGAGGCAGGACAGAGGGGAATCCAGTTGGGAGCATCGCAAGATGGGGAAAGAAGTTTGGGAGATATGAGGAGGCAGGACAGAGGGGAATCCAGGAGAAAGCTATAGCAAACTGGGGAAAGAACTTTGGGAAATCGGAGGAGGCAGGACAGAGGGGAATCCAGGAGAAACCTATAGCAAGCTGGGGAAAGAACTTTGGGAGATGGGGGAGGCAGGACAGAGGGGAATCCAATAGAAAGCTATCGTACTCTAGGGAAAGAACTTTCGGAGATCTGAGGAGGCAGGACAGAGGGGAATCCAGTTGGGAGCATCGCAAGATGGGGAAAGAAGTTTGGGAGATGGGGGAGGCAGGACAGAGGGGAATCCAGGAGAAAGCTATAGCAAACTGGGGAAAGAACTTTGGGAAATCGGAGGAGGCAGGACAGAGGGGAAATAAATAGAAAGCTATCACACGCTAGGGAAAGAACTTTGGGAGATCAGAGTAGGCAGGACAGAGGGGAATCCAGGAGAAAGCTATAGCAAGCTGGGGAAAGAACTTTGGGAAATTGGAGGAGGCAGGACAGAGGGGAATCCAATAGAAAGCTATCACACGCTAGGGAAAGAACTTTGGGAGATGGGGGAGGCAGGACAGAGGGGAATCCAGGAGAAAGCTATAGCAAACTGGGGAAAGAACTTTGGGAAATTGGAGGAGGCAGGACAGAGGGGAATCCAATAGAAAGCTATCGTACTCTAGGGAAAGAACTTTCGGAGATATGAGGAGGCAGGACAGAGGGGAATCCAGGAGAAAGCTATAGCAAACTGGGGGAAAACCCTTGGGAGGCCTGAGGAGGTAGAACAGAGGCGAATTCATAAGAAAGCTATTGCAACGCTGGGGGAAAGAACTTTGGGAGATGGGGGAGGCAGGACAGAGGGGAATCCAATAGAAAGCTATCGTACTCTAGGGAAAGAACTTTCGGAGATATGAGGAGGCAGGACAGACGGGAATCCAGGAGAAAGCTATAGCAAACTGGGGAAAGAACTTTGGGAAATCGGAGGAGGCAAGATAGAGGGAAAATCAATAGAAAGCTATCTCACACTGGGGAAAGAACTTTGGGAGGTCGGAGGAGGCAGGACAGAGGGGAATCCAGGAGGGAGCATCACATGCTGGGGGAAAGAACTTTGGGAGATGGGGGAGGCAGGACAGAGGGGAAATCAATAGAAAGCTATCGCACGGTAGGGAAAGAACTTTGGGAGGTGGGGGAGGCAGAACAGAGGGGAATCCAATAGAAAGCTATCACACTCTAGGGAAAGAACTTTCGGAGATCAGAGGAGGCAGGACAGAGGGGAATCCAGTAGGGAGCATCACAAGATGGGGAAAGAACTTTGGGAGATGGGGGAGGCAGGACAGAGGGGAATCCAATAGAAAGCTATCACACTCTAGGGAAAGAACTTTAGGAGATCAGAGGAGGCAGGACAGAGGGGAATCCAGTTGGGAGCATCACAAGATGGGGCAAGAACTTTGGGAGATCGGAGTAGGCAGGACAGGGGGAATCCAGGAGAAAGCTATAGCAAACTGGGGAAAGAACTTTGGGAAATCGGAGGAGGCAAGATAGAGGGAAAATCAATAGAAAGCTATCTCACACTGGGGAAAGAACTTTGGGAGATGAGAGAGGCAGGACAGAGGGGAATCCAGGAGAAAGCTATTGCACGCTGGGGAAAGAACTTTGGGAGGTCGGAAAGAGGCAGGACAGAGGGGAATCCAGGAGGGAGCATCACATGCTGGGGGAAAGAACTTTGGGAGATGGGGGAGGCAGGACAGAGGGGAAATCAATAGAAAGCTATCGCACGGTAGGGAAAGAACTTTGGGAGGTGGGGGAGGCAGAACAGAGGGGAATCCAATAGAAAGCTATCACACTCTAGGGAAAGAACTTTCGGAGATCAGAGGAGGCAGGACAGAGGGGAATCCAGTAGGGAGCATCACAAGATGGGGAAAGAACTTTGGGAGATGGGGGAGGCAGGACAGAGGGGAATCCAGGAGAAATCTATCGCAAGCTGGGGATAGAACTTTGGGAGATGGGGGAGGCAGGACAGAGGGGAATCCAGGAGAAATCTATCGCAAGCTGGGGATAGAACTTTGGGAGATGAGAGAGGCAGGACAGAGGGGAATCCAGGAGAAAGCTATTGCACGCTGGGGAAAGAACTTTGGGAGGTCGGAGGAGGCAGGACAGAGGGGAATCCAGGAGGGAGCATCACACGCTGGGGGAAAGAACTTTGGGAGATGGGGGAGGCAGGACAGAGGGGAATCCAATAGAAAGCTATCGTACTCTAGGGAAAGAACTTTCGGAGATCAGAGGAGGCAGGACAGAGGGGAATCCAGTAGGGAGCATCACAAGATGGGGAAAGAACTTTGGGAAATCGCAGTAGGCAGGACAGAGGGGAATCCAGGAGAAAGCTATAGCAAGCTGGGGAAAGAACTTTGGGAAATCGGAGGAGGCAGGACAGAGGGGAATCCAGGAGAAATCTATCCAGGAGAAATCTATCGCACGCTAGGGAAAGAACTTTGGGAGATCGCAGTAGGCAGGACAGAGGGGAATCCAGGAGAAATCTATCGCACGCTGGAGAAAGAACTTTGGGAGATCGGAGGAGGCAGGACAGAGGGGAATCCAGGAGAAAGCTGTTGCACGCTGGGGAAAGAACTTTGGGAGATCTGAGGAGGCAGGACAGAGGGGAATCCAGGAGAAAGCTATCGCACGGAGGGAAAGAACTTTGGGAGATCGGAGTAGGCAGGACAGAGGGGAATCCAGGAGAAATCTATCGCAAGCTGGGGAAAGAACTTTGGGAGATGGGGGAGGCAGGACAGAGGGGAATCCAGGAGAAAGCTATAGCAAACTGGGGAAAGAACTTTGGGAGATGAGAGAGGCAGGACAGAGGGTAATCCAGGAGAAAGCTATCGGAAGCTGGGGAAAGAATTTTGGGAGATCTGAGGAGGCAGGACAGAGGGGAATCCAGGAGGGAGCATCACAGGATGGCGAAAGAACTTTGGGAGATGGGGGAGGCAGGACTGTGGGGAATTAAGAAGAATGCTATCGCAGGCTGGGGGAAAATCTTTGGGAGACCTGAGGAGATAGAACAGAGGGGAATTCAGAAGAAAGCTATTGAAACGCTGGGGAAAGAACTTTGGGAGATGGGGGAGGCAGGACAGAGGGTAATCCAGAAGAAATCTATCGCAAGCTGGGGAAAGAACTTTGGGAGATCTGAGGAGGCAGGACAGAGGGGAATCCAGGAGGGAGCATCACAGGATGGGCAAAGAACTTTGGGAGATGGGGGAGGCAGGACAGAGGGGAATCCAGTTGGGAGCATCGCAAGATGGGGAAAGAAGTTTGGGAGATGGGGGAGGCAGGACAGAGGGGAATCCAGGAGAAAGCTGTTGCACGCTGGAGAAAGAACTTTGGGAGATCTGAGGAGGCAGGACAGAGGGGAATCCAGGAGAAAGCTATCGCAAGCTGGGGAAAGAACTTTGGGAGATCTGAGGAGGCAGGACAGAGGGGAATCCAGGAGGGAGCATCACAGGATGTGGAAAGAAGTTTGGGAGATGGGGGAGGCAGGACAGAGGGGAATCCAGGAGAAAGCTATAGCAAACTGGGGAAAGAACTTTGGGAAATCGGAGGAGGCAGGACAGAGGGGAAATCAATAGAAAGCTATCACACGCTAGGGAAAGAACTTTGGGAGATCGGAGTAGGCAGGACAGAGGGGAATCTAGGAGAAAGCTATAGCAAACTGGGGAAAGAACTTTGGGAAATCGGAGGAGGCAGGACAGAGGGGAATCCAATAGAAAGCTATAGTACTCTAGGGAAAGAACTTTCGGAGATATGAGGAGGCAGGACAGAGGGGAATCCAGGAGAAAGCTATAGCAAACTGGGGGGAAATCCTTGGGAGGCCTGAGGAGGTAGAACAGAGGCGAATTCAGAAGAAAGCTATTGCAACGCTGGGGGAAAGAACTTTGGGAGATGGGGGAGGCAGGACAGAGGGGAATCCAGGAGGGAGCATCACAAGATGGGGAAAGAACTTTGGGAGATGGGGGAGGCAGGACAGAGAGTAATCCAGGAGAAAGCTATCCCAAGCTGGGGAAAGAACTTTGGGAAATCGGAGGAGGCAAGATAGAGGGGAAATCAATAGAAAGCTATCACACACTGGGGAAAGAACTTTGGGAGATGAGAGAGGCAGGACAGAGGGGAATCCAGGAGAAAGCTATTGCACGCTGTGGAAAGAACTTTGGGAGGTCGGAGGAGGCAGGACAGAGGGGAATCCAGGAGGGAGCATCACATGCTGGGGGAAAGAACTTTGGGAGATGGGGGAGGCAGGACAGAGGGGAATCCAGGAGAAAGCTATAGCAAACTGGGGAAAGAACTTTGGGAGATCTGAGGAGGCAGGACAGAGGGGAATCCAGGAGGGAGCATCACAGGATGGCTAAAGAACTTTGGGAGAGGGGGGAGGCAGGACTGTGGGGAATTCAGAAGAAAGCTATCGCAGGCTGGGGGAAAATCTTTGGGAGACCTGAGGAGATAGAACAGAGGGGAATTCAGAAGAAAGCTATTGAAACGCTGGGGAAAGAACTTTGGGAGATGGGGGAGGCAGGACAGAGGGTAATCCAGAAGAAATCTATCGCAAGCTGGGGAAAGAACTTTGGGAGATCTGAGGAGGCAGGACAGAGGGGAATCCAGGAGGGAGCATCACAAGATGGGGAAAGAACTTTGGGAGATGGGTGAGGCAGGACAGAGGGGAATCCAGTTGGGAGCATCGCAAGATGGGGAAAGAAGTTTGGGAGATATGAGGAGGCAGGACAGAGGGGAATCCAGGAGAAAGCTATAGCAAACTGGGGAAAGAACTTTGGGAAATCGGAGGAGGCAGGACAGATGGGAATCCAGGAGAAAGCTATAGCAAGCTGGGGAAAGAACTTTGGGAGATGGGGGAGGCAGGACAGAGGGGAATCCAATAGAAAGCTATCGTACTCTAGGGAAAGAACTTTCGGAGATCTGAGGAGGCAGGACAGAGGGGAATCCAGTTGGGAGCATCGCAAGATGGGGAAAGAAGTTTGGGAGATGGGGGAGGCAGGACAGAGGGGAATCCAGGAGAAAGCTATAGCAAACTGGGGAAAGAACTTTGGGAGGTCGGAGGAGGCAGGACAGAGAGTAATCCAGGAGAAAGCTATCGCAAGATGGGGAAAGAACTTTGGGAAATCGGAGGAGGCAGGACAAAGGGGAATCCAGGAGAAATCTATCGCACGCTAGGGAAAGAACTTTGGGAGATCGGAGTAGGCAGGACAGAGGGGAATCCAGGAGAAATCTATCGCACGCTAGGGAAAGAACTTTGGGAAATCGGAGGAGGCAGGACAGAGGGGAAATAAATAGAAAGCTATCACACGCTAGGGAAAGAACTTTGGGAGATCAGAGTAGGCAGGACAGAGGGGAATCCAGGAGAAAGCTATAGCAAGCTGGGGAAAGAACTTTGGGAAATTGGAGGAGGCAGGACAGAGGGGAATCCAATAGAAAGCTATCACACGCTAGGGAAAGAACTTTGGGAGATGGGGGAGGCAGGACAGAGGGGAATCCAGGAGAAAGCTATAGCAAACTGGGGAAAGAACTTTGGGAAATTGGAGGAGGCAGGACAGAGGGGAATCCAATAGAAAGCTATCGTACTCTAGGGAAAGAACTTTCGGAGATATGAGGAGGCAGGACAGAGGGGAATCCAGGAGAAAGCTATAGCAAACTGGGGGAAAACCCTTGGGAGGCCTGAGGAGGTAGAACAGAGGCGAATTCATAAGAAAGCTATTGCAACGCTGGGGGAAAGAACTTTGGGAGATGGGGGAGGCAGGACAGAGGGGAATCCAGGAGGGAGCATCACAAGATGGGGAAAGAACTTTGGGAGATGGGGGAGGCAGGACAGAGAGTAATCCAGGAGAAAGCTATCGCAAGCTGGGGAAAGAACTTTGGGAAATTGGAGGAGGCAGGACAGAGGGGAATCCAATAGAAAGCTATCGTACTCTAGGGAAAGAACTTTCGGAGATATGAGGAGGCAGGACAGACGGGAATCCAGGAGAAAGCTATAGCAAACTGGGGAAAGAACTTTGGGAAATCGGAGGAGGCAAGATAGAGGGAAAATCAATAGAAAGCTATCTCACACTGGGGAAAGAACTTTGGGAGGTCGGAGGAGGCAGGACAGAGGGGAATCCAGGAGGGAGCATCACATGCTGGGGGAAAGAACTTTGGGAGATGGGGGAGGCAGGACAGAGGGGAAATCAATAGAAAGCTATCACACTCTAGGGAAAGAACTTTCGGAGATCAGAGGAGGCAGGACAGAGGGGAATCCAGTAGGGAGCATCACAAGATGGGGAAAGAACTTTGGGAGATGGGGGAGGCAGGACAGAGGGGAATCCAGTTGGGAGCATCACAAGATGGGGCAAGAACTTTGGGAGATCGGAGTAGGCAGGACAGAGGGGAATCCAGGAGAAAGCTATAGCAAACTGGGGAAAGAACTTTGGGAAATCGGAGGAGGCAAGATAGAGGGAAAATCAATAGAAAGCTATCTCACACTGGGGAAAGAACTTTGGGAGATGAGAGAGGCAGGACAGAGGGGAATCCAGGAGAAAGCTATTGCACGCTGGGGAAAGAACTTTGGGAGGTCGGAGGAGGCAGGACAGAGGGGAATCCAGGAGGGAGCATCACATGCTGGGGGAAAGAACTTTGGGAGATGGGGGAGGCAGGACAGAGGGGAAATCAATAGAAAGCTATCGCACGGTAGGGAAAGAACTTTCGGAGGTGGGGGAGGCAGAACAGAGGGGAATCCAATAGAAAGCTATCACACTCTAGGGAAAGAACTTTCGGAGATCAGAGGAGGCAGGACAGAGGGGAATCCAGTAGGGAGCATCACAAGATGGAGAAAGAACTTTGGGAGATGGGGGAGGCAGGACAGAGGGGAATCCAGGAGAAAGCTATCGCAAGCTTGGGAAAGAACTTTCGGAGATCAGAGGAGGCAGGACAGAGGGGAATCCAGTTGGGAGCATCACAAGATGGGGCAAGAAGTTTGGGAGATGGGGGAGGCAGGACAAAGGGGAATCCAGGAGAAAACTATCAAGGAGAAATCTATCCATGCTAGGGAAAGAACTTTGGGAGATCGGAGTAGGCAGGACAGAGGGGAATCCAGGAGAAAGCTATAGCAAACTGGGGAAAGAACTTTGGGAGGTCGGAGGAGGCAAGATAGAGGGAAAATCAATAGAAAGCTATCTCACACTGGGGAAAGAACTTTGGGAGGTCGGAGGAGGCAGGACAGAGGGGAATCCAGGAGGGAGCATCACATGCTGGGGGAAAGAACTTTGGGAGATGGGGGAGGCAGGACAGAGGGGAAATCAATAGAAAGCTATCACACTCTAGGGAAAGAACTTTCGGAGATCAGAGGAGGCAGGACAGAGGGGAATCCAGTAGGGAGCATCACAAGATGGGGAAAGAACTTTGGGAGATGGGGGAGGCAGGACAGAGGGGAATCCAGTTGGGAGCATCACAAGATGGGGCAAGAACTTTGGGAGATCGGAGTAGGCAGGACAGAGGGGAATCCAGGAGAAAGCTATAGCAAACTGGGGAAAGAACTTTGGGAAATCGGAGGAGGCAAGATAGAGGGAAAATCAATAGAAAGCTATCTCACACTGGGGAAAGAACTTTGGGAGATGAGAGAGGCAGGACAGAGGGGAATCCAGGAGAAAGCTATTGCACGCTGGGGAAAGAACTTTGGGAGGTCGGAGGAGGCAGGACAGAGGGGAATCCAGGAGGGAGCATCACATGCTGGGGGAAAGAACTTTGGGAGATGGGGGAGGCAGGACAGAGGGGAAATCAATAGAAAGCTATCGCACGGTAGGGAAAGAACTTTCGGAGGTGGGGGAGGCAGAACAGAGGGGAATCCAATAGAAAGCTATCACACTCTAGGGAAAGAACTTTCGGAGATCAGAGGAGGCAGGACAGAGGGGAATCCAGTAGGGAGCATCACAAGATGGAGAAAGAACTTTGGGAGATGGGGGAGGCAGGACAGAGGGGAATCCAGGAGAAAGCTATCGCAAGCTTGGGAAAGAACTTTCGGAGATCAGAGGAGGCAGGACAGAGGGGAATCCAGTTGGGAGCATCACAAGATGGGGCAAGAAGTTTGGGAGATGGGGGAGGCAGGACAAAGGGGAATCCAGGAGAAAACTATCAAGGAGAAATCTATCCATGCTAGGGAAAGAACTTTGGGAGATCGGAGTAGGCAGGACAGAGGGGAATCCAGGAGAAAGCTATAGCAAACTGGGGAAAGAACTTTGGGAGGTCGGAGGAGGCAGGACAGAGGGGAATCCAGGAGGGAGCATCACATGCTGGGGGAAAGAACTTTGGGAGATGGGGGAGGCAGGACAGAGGGGAAATCAATAGAAAGCTATCGCACGGTAGGGAAAGAACTTTCGGAGGTGGGGGAGGCAGAACAGAGGGGAATCCAATAGAAAGCTATCACACTCTAGGGAAAGAACTTTCGGAGATCAGAGGAGGCAGGACAGAGGGGAATCCAGTAGGGAGCATCACAAGATGGGGAAAGAACTTTGGGAGATGGGGGAGGCAGGACATAGGGTAATCCAGGAGAAATCTATCGCAAGCTGGGGATAGAACTTTGGGAGATGGGGGAGGCAGGACAGAGGGGAATCCAGGAGAAAGCTATCGCAAGCTTGGGAAAGAACTTTCGGAGATCAGAGGAGGCAGGACAGAGGGGAATCCAGTTGGGAGCATCACAAGATGGGGCAAGAAGTTTGGGAGATGGGGGAGGCAGGACAAAGGGGAATCCAGGAGAAAACTATCAAGGAGAAATCTATCCATGCTAGGGAAAGAACTTTGGGAGATGAGAGAGGCAGGACAGAGGGGAATCCAGGAGAAAGCTATTGCACGCTGGGGAAAGAACTTTGGGAGGTCGGAGGAGGCAGGACAGAGGGGAATCCAGGAGGGAGCATCACACGCTGGGGGAAAGAACTTTGGGAGATGGGGGAGGCAGGACAGAGGGGAATCCAATAGAAAGCTATCGTACTCTAGGGAAAGAACTTTCGGAGATCAGAGGAGGCAGGACAGAGGGGAATCCAGTAGGGAGCATCACAAGATGGGGAAAGAACTTTGGGAAATCGCAGTAGGCAGGACAGAGGGGAATCCAGGAGAAATCTATAGAAAGCTGGAGAAAGAACGGAGGAGGCAGGACAGAGGGGAATCCAGGAGAAAGCTATAGCAAACTGGGGAAAGAACTTTGGGAGGTCGGAGGAGGCAGGACAGAGGGTAATCCAGAAGAAATCTATCGCAAGCTGGGGAAAGAACTTTGGGAGATCTGAGGAGGCAGGACAGAGGGGAATCCAGGAGGGAGCATCACAGGATGGGGAAAGAACTTTGGGAGATGGGGGAGGCAGGACAGAGGGGAATCCAGGAGAAAGCTATAGCAAACTGGGGAAAGAACTTTGGGAAATCGGAGGAGGCAGGACAGAGGGGAATCCAATAGAAAGCTATCGTACTCTAGGGAAAGTACTTTCGGAGATCTGAGGAGGCAGGACAGAGGGGAATCCAGGAGGGAGCATCACAAGATGGGGAAAGAACTTTGGGAAATCGCAGTAGGCAGGACAGAGGGGAATCCAGGAGAAATCTATCGAACGCTGGAGAAAGAACGGAGGAGGCAGGACAGAGGGGAATCCAGGAGAAAGCTGTTGCACGCTGGGGAAAGAACTTTGGGAGATCTGAGGAGGTAGGACAGAGGGGAATCCAGGAGAAAGCTATCGCACGGAGGGAAAGAACTTTGGGAGATCGGAGTAGGCAGGACAGAGGGGAATCCAGGAGAAATCTACCGCAAGCTGGGGAAAGAACTTTGGGAGATGGGGGAGGCAGGACAGAGGGGAATCCAGTTGGGAGCATCACAAGATGGGGCAAGAAGTTTGGGAGATGGGGGAGGCAGGACAGAGGGGAATCGAGGAGAAAGCTATAGCAAACTGGGGAAAGAACTTTGGGAAATCAGAGGAGGCTGGACAGAGGGGAAATCAATAGAAACCTATCGCACTCTAGGGAAAGAACTTTCGGAGATCTGAGGAGGCAGGACAAAGGGGAATCCAGGAGAAATCTATCAAGGAGAAATCTATCGCACGCTAGGGAAAGAACTTTGGGAGATCGGAGGAGGCAGGACAAAGGGGAATCCAGGAGAAATCTATCAAGGAGAAATCTATCGCACGCTAGGGAAAGAACTTTGGGAGATCGGAGTAGGCAGGACAGAGGGGAATCCAGGAGAAATTTATAGCAAGCTGGGGAAAGAACTTTGGGAAATCGGAGTAGGCAGGACAGAGGGGAATCCCGGAGAAATCTATCGCACGCTGGAGAAAGAACTTTGGGAGATCGGTGGAGGCAGGACAGAGGGGAATCCAGGAGAAAGCTGTTGCACGCTGGGGAAAGAACTTTGGGAGATCTGAGGAGGCAGGACAGAGGGGAATCCAGGAGAAATTTATAGCAAGCTGGGGAAAGAACTTTGGGAGATCTGAGGAGGCAGGACAGAGGGGAATCCAGGAGAAAGCTATCGCACGGAGGGAAAGAACTTTGGGAGATCGGAGTAGGCAGGACAGAGGGGAATCCAGGAGAAATCTATCGCAAGCTGGGGATAGAACTTTGGGAGATGGGGGAGGCAGGACAGAGCGGAATCCAGGAGAAAGCTATAGCAAACTGGGGAAAGAACTTTGGGAGATGGGGGAGGCAGGACAGAGGGGAATCCAGGAGAAAGCTATAGCAAACTGGGGAAAGAACTTTGGGAAATTGGAGGAGGCAGGACAGAGGGGAATCCAGGAGAAAGCTATAGCAAACTGGGGGAAAACCCTTGGGAGGCCTGAGGAGGTAGAACAGAGGCGAATTCAGAAGAAAGCTATTGCAACGCTGGGGGAAAGAACTTTGGGAGATGGGGGAGGCAGGACAGAGGGGAATCCAGGAGGGAGCATCACAAGATGGGGAAAGAACTTTGGGAGATGGGGGAGGCAGGACATAGGGTAATCCAGGAGAAAGCTATCGCAAGCTTGGGAAAGAACTTTCGGAGATCAGAGGAGGCAGGACAGAGGGGAATCCAGTTGGGAGCATCACAAGATGGGGCAAGAAGTTTGGGAGATGGGGGAGGCAGGACAGAGGGGAAATCAATAGAAAGCTATCGCACAGTAGGGAAAGAACTTTGGGAGGTGGGGGAGGCAGAAAAGAGGGGAATCCAATAGAAAGCTATCACACTCTAGGGAAAGAACTTTCGGAGATCTGAGGAGGCAGGACAGAGGGGAATCCAGGAGAAAGCTATCGCACGGTAGGGAAAGAAGTTTGGGAGATGGGGGAGGCAGGACAGAGGGGAATCTAGGAGAAAGCTATAGCAAACTGGGGAAAGAACTTTGGGAAATCAGAGGAGGCTGGACAGAGGGGAAATCAATAGAAACCTATCGCACTCTAGGGAAAGAACTTTCGGAGATCTGAGGAGGCAGGACAGAGGGGAATCCAGTTGGGAGCATCGCAAGATGGGGAAAGAACTTTGGGAAATCGGAGGAGGCAGGACAAAGGGGAATCCAGGAGAAATCTATCGCACGCTAGGGAAAGAACTTTGGGAGATCGGAGTAGGCAGGACAGAGGGGAATCCAGGAGAAATCTATCGCACGCTAGGGAAAGAACTTTGGGAAATCGGAGGAGGCAGGACAGAGGGGAAATCAATAGAAAGCTATCACACGCTAGGGAAAGAACTTTTGGAGATCGGAGTAGGCAGGACAGAGGGGAATCCAGGAGAAAGCTATAGCAAGCTGGGGAAAGAACTTTGGGAAATCGGAGGAGGCAGGACAGAGGGGAATCCAGGAGAAATCTATCCAGGAGAAATCTATCGCACGCTAGGGAAAGAACTTTGGGAAATTGGAGGAGGCAGGACAGAGGGGAATCCAATAGAAAGCTATCACACGCTAGGGAAAGAACTTTGGGAGATGGGGGAGGCAGGACAGAGGGGAATCCAGGAGAAAGCTATAGCAAACTGGGGAAAGAACTTTGGGAAATTGGAGGAGGCAGGACAGAGGGGAATCCAATAGAAAGCTATCGTACTCTAGGGAAAGAACTTTCGGAGATATGAGGAGGCAGGACAGAGGGGAATCCAGGAGAAAGCTATAGCAAACTGGGGGAAAACCCTTGGGAGGCCTGAGGAGGTAGAACAGAGGCGAATTCATAAGAAAGCTATTGCAACGCTGGGGGAAAGAACTTTGGGAGATGGGGGAGGCAGGACAGAGGGGAATCCAGGAGGGAGCATCACAAGATGGGGAAAGAACTTTGGGAGATGGGGGAGGCAGGACAGAGAGTAATCCAGGAGAAAGCTATCGCAAGCTGGGGAAAGAACTTTGGGAAATTGGAGGAGGCAGGACAGAGGGGAATCCAATAGAAAGCTATCGTACTCTAGGGAAAGAACTTTCGGAGATATGAGGAGGCAGGACAGACGGGAATCCAGGAGAAAGCTATAGCAAACTGGGGAAAGAACTTTGGGAAATCGGAGGAGGCAAGATAGAGGGAAAATCAATAGAAAGCTATCTCACACTGGGGAAAGAACTTTGGGAGGTCGGAGGAGGCAGGACAGAGGGGAATCCAGGAGGGAGCATCACATGCTGGGGGAAAGAACTTTGGGAGATGGGGGAGGCAGGACAGAGGGGAAATCAATAGAAAGCTATCGCACGGTAGGGAAAGAACTTTGGGAGGTGGGGGAGGCAGAACAGAGGGGAATCCAATAGAAAGCTATCACACTCTAGGGAAAGAACTTTCGGAGATCAGAGGAGGCAGGACAGAGGGGAATCCAGTAGGGAGCATCACAAGATGGGGAAAGAACTTTGGGAGATGGGGGAGGCAGGACAGAGGGGAATCCAATAGAAAGCTATCACACTCTAGGGAAAGAACTTTAGGAGATCAGAGGAGGCAGGACAGAGGGGAATCCAGTTGGGAGCATCACAAGATGGGGCAAGAACTTTGGGAGATCGGAGTAGGCAGGACAGAGGGGAATCCAGGAGAAAGCTATAGCAAACTGGGGAAAGAACTTTGGGAAATCGGAGGAGGCAAGATAGAGGGAAAATCAATAGAAAGCTATATCACACTGGGGAAAGAACTTTGGGAGATGAGAGAGGCAGGACAGAGGGGAATCCAGGAGAAAGCTATTGCACGCTGGGGAAAGAACTTTGGGAGGTCGGAGGAGGCAGGACAGAGGGGAATCCAGGAGGGAGCATCACAAGATGGGGAAAGAACTTTGGGAGATGGGGGAGGCAGGACAGAGGGGAATCCAGGAGAAAGCTATAGCAAACTGGGGAAAGAACTTTGGGAAATCGGAGGAGGCAGGACAGAGGGGAAATCAATAGAAAGCTATCACACGCTAGGGAAAGAACTTTGGGAGATCGGAGTAGGCAGGACAGAGGGGAATCCAGGAGAAATCTATAGCACGCTAGGGAAAGAACTTTGGGAGATCGCAGTAGGCAGGACAGAGGGGAATCCAGGAGAAATCTATCGCACGCTGGAGAAAGAACTTTGGGAGATCGGAGGAGGCAGGACAGAGGGGAATCCAGGAGGAAGCTGTTGCACGCTGGGGAAAGAACTTTGGGAGATCTGAGGAGGCAGGACAGAGGGGAATCCAGGAGAAAGCTATCGCAAGCTGGGGAAAGAACTTTGGGAGGTCGGAGGAGGCAGGACAGAGGGTAATGCAGGAGAAAGCTATCGCAAGCTGGGGAAAGAACTTTGGGAGATCTGAGGAGGCAGGACAGAGGGGAATCCAGGAGGGAGCATCACAGGATGGGGAAAGAACTTTGGGAGATGGGGGAGGCAGGACAGAGGGGAATCCAATAGAAAGCTATCGTACTCTAGGGAAAGAACTTTCGGAGATATGAGGAGGCAGGACAGAGGGGAATCCAGGAGAAAGCTATAGCAAACTGGGGAAAGAACTTTGGGAAATCGGAGGAGGCAAGATAGAGGGGAAATCAATAGAAAGCTATCACACACTGGGGAAAGAACTTTGGGAGATGAGAGAGGCAGGACAGAGGGGAATCCAGGAGAAAGCTATTGCACGCTGGGGAAAGAACTTTGGGAGATGGGGGAGGCAGGACAGAGGGGAATCCAGGAGGGAGCATCACACGCTGGGGGAAAGAACTTTGGGAGATGGGGGAGGCAGGACAGAGGGGAAATCAATAGAAAGCTATCGCACGGTAGGGAAAGAACTTTGGGAGGTGGGGGAGGCAGGACAGAGGGGAATCCAGTTGGGAGCATCACAAGATGGGGCAAGAAGTTTGGGAGATGGGGGAGGCAGGACAGAGGGGAATCGAGGAGAAAGCTATAGCAAACTGGGGAAAGAACTTTGGGAAATCAGAGGAGGCTGGACAGAGGGGAATCCAATAGAAAGCTATCGTACTCTAGGGAAAGAACTTTCGGAGATCAGAGGAGGCAGGACAGAGGGGAATCCAGTAGGGAGCATCACAAGATGGGGAAAGAACTTTGGGAAATCGCAGTAGGCAGGACAGAGGGGAATCCAGGAGAAATCTATCGAAAGCTGGAGAAAGAACGGAGGAGGCAGGACAGAGGGGAATCCAGGAGAAAGCTGTTGCACGCTGGGGAAAGAACTTTGGGAGATGGGGGAGGCAGGACAGAGGGGAATCCAGTTGGGAGCATCACAAGATGGGGAAAGAAGTTTGGGAGATGGGGGAGGCAGGACAGAGGGGAATGGAGGAGAAAGCTATAGCAAACTGGGGAAAGAACTTTGGGAAATCAGAGGAGGCTGGACAGAGGGGAAATCAATAGAAACCTATCGCACTCTAGGGAAAGAACTTTCGGAGATCTGAGGAGGCAGGACAGAGCGGAATCCAGGAGAAAGCTATAGCAAACTGGGGAAAGAACTTTGGGAGGTCGGAGGAGGCAGGACAGAGGGTAATCCAGAAGAAATCTATCGCAAGCTGGGGAAAGAACTTTGGGAGATCTGAGGAGGCAGGACAAAGGGGAATCCAGGAGGGAGCATCACAGGATGTTGAAAGAACTTTGGGAGATGGGGGAGGCAGGACAGAGGGGAATCCAGGAGAAAGCTATAGCAAACTGGGGAAAGAACTTTGGGAAATCGGAGGAGGCAGGACAGAGGGGAATCCAATAGAAAGCTATCGTACTCTAGGGAAAGTACTTTGGGAGATCTGAGGAGGCAGGACAGAGGGGAATCCAGGAGGGAGCATCACAAGATGGGGAAAGAACTTTGGGAAATCGCAGTAGGCAGGACAGAGGGGAATCCAGGAGAAATCTATCGAACGCTGGAGAAAGAACGGAGGAGGCAGGACAGAGGGGAATCCAGGAGAAAGCTGTTGCACGCTGGGGAAAGAACTTTGGGAGATCTGAGGAGGTAGGACAGAGGGGAATCCAGGAGAAATTTATAGCAAGCTGGGGAAAGAACTTTCGGAGATCTGAGGAGGCAGGACAAAGGGGAATCCAGGAGAAATCTATCAAGGAGAAATCTATCGCACGCTAGGGAAAGAACTTTGGGAGATCGGAGGAGGCAGGACAAAGGGGAATCCAGGAGAAATCTATCAAGGAGAAATCTATCGCACGCTAGGGAAAGAACTTTGGGAGATCGGAGTAGGCAGGACAGAGGGGAATCCAGGAGAAATTTATAGCAAGCTGGGGAAAGAACTTTGGGAAATCGGAGTAGGCAGGACAGAGGGGAATCCCGGAGAAATCTATCGCACGCTGGAGAAAGAACTTTGGGAGATCGGTGGAGGCAGGACAGAGGGGAATCCAGGAGAAAGCTGTTGCACGCTGGGGAAAGAACTTTGGGAGATCTGAGGAGGCAGGACAGAGGGGAATCCAGGAGAAATTTATAGCAAGCTGGGGAAAGAACTTTGGGAGATCTGAGGAGGCAGGACAGAGGGGAATCCAGGAGAAAGCTATCGCACGGAGGGAAAGAACTTTGGGAGATCGGAGTAGGCAGGACAGAGGGGAATCCAGGAGAAATCTATCGCAAGCTGGGGATAGAACTTTGGGAGATGGGGGAGGCAGGACAGAGCGGAATCCAGGAGAAAGCTATAGCAAACTGGGGAAAGAACTTTGGGAGATGGGGGAGGCAGGACAGAGGGGAATCCAGGAGAAAGCTATAGCAAACTGGGGAAAGAACTTTGGGAAATTGGAGGAGGCAGGACAGAGGGGAATCCAGGAGAAAGCTATAGCAAACTGGGGGAAAACCCTTGGGAGGCCTGAGGAGGTAGAACAGAGGCGAATTCAGAAGAAAGCTATTGCAACGCTGGGGGAAAGAACTTTGGGAGGTGGGGGAGGCAGGACAGAGGGGAATCCAGGAGGGAGCATCACAAGATGGGGAAAGAACTTTGGGAGATGGGGGAGGCAGGACATAGGGTAATCCAGGAGAAAGCTATCGCAAGCTTGGGAAAGAACTTTCGGAGATCAGAGGAGGCAGGACAGAGGGGAATCCAGTTGGGAGCATCACAAGATGGGGCAAGAAGTTTGGGAGATGGGGGAGGCAGGACAGAGGGGAAATCAATAGAAAGCTATCGCACAGTAGGGAAAGAACTTTGGGAGGTGGGGGAGGCAGAAAAGAGGGGAATCCAATAGAAAGCTATCACACTCTAGGGAAAGAACTTTCGGAGATCTGAGGAGGCAGGACAGAGGGGAATCCAGGAGAAAGCTATCGCACGGTAGGGAAAGAAGTTTGGGAGATGGGGGAGGCAGGACAGAGGGGAATCTAGGAGAAAGCTATAGCAAACTGGGGAAAGAACTTTGGGAAATCAGAGGAGGCTGGACAGAGGGGAAATCAATAGAAACCTATCGCACTCTAGGGAAAGAACTTTCGGAGATCTGAGGAGGCAGGACAGAGGGGAATCCAGGAGAAATCTATCGCACGCTAGGGAAAGAACTTTGGGAGATCGGAGTAGGCAGGACAGAGGGGAATCCAGGAGAAATCTATCGCACGCTAGGGAAAGAACTTTGGGAAATCGGAGGAGGCAGGACAGAGAGGAAATCAATAGAAAGCTATCACACGCTAGGGAAAGAACTTTTGGAGATCGGAGTAGGCAGGACAGAGGGGAATCCAGGAGAAAGCTATAGCAAGCTGGGGAAAGAACTTTGGGAAATCGGAGGAGGCAGGACAGAGGGGAATCCAGGAGAAATCTATCCAGGAGAAATCTATCGCACGCTAGGGAAAGAACTTTGGGAGATCGCAGTAGGCAGGACAGAGGGGAATCCAGGAGAAATCTATCGCACGCTGGAGAAAGAACTTTGGGAAATCGGAGGAGGCAGGACAAAGGGGAATCCAGGAGAAATCTATCGCACGCTAGGGAAAGAACTTTGGGAAATTGGAGGAGGCAGGACAGAGGGGAATCCAATAGAAAGCTATCACACGCTAGGGAAAGAACTTTGGGAGATGGGGGAGGCAGGACAGAGGGGAATCCAGGAGAAAGCTATAGCAAACTGGGGAAAGAACTTTGGGAAATTGGAGGAGGCAGGACAGAGGGGAATCCAATAGAAAGCTATCGTACTCTAGGGAAAGAACTTTCGGAGATATGAGGAGGCAGGACAGAGGGGAATCCAGGAGAAAGCTATAGCAAACTGGGGGAAAACCCTTGGGAGGCCTGAGGAGGTAGAACAGAGGCGAATTCATAAGAAAGCTATTGCAACGCTGGGGGAAAGAACTTTGGGAGATGGGGGAGGCAGGACAGAGGGGAATCCAGGAGGGAGCATCACAAGATGGGGAAAGAACTTTGGGAGATGGGGGAGGCAGGACAGAGAGTAATCCAGGAGAAAGCTATCGCAAGCTGGGGAAAGAACTTTGGGAAATTGGAGGAGGCAGGACAGAGGGGAATCCAATAGAAAGCTATCGTACTCTAGGGAAAGAACTTTCGGAGATATGAGGAGGCAGGACAGACGGGAATCCAGGAGAAAGCTATAGCAAACTGGGGAAAGAACTTTGGGAAATCGGAGGAGGCAAGATAGAGGGAAAATCAATAGAAAGCTATCTCACACTGGGGAAAGAACTTTGGGAGGTCGGAGGAGGCAGGACAGAGGGGAATCCAGGAGGGAGCATCACATGCTGGGGGAAAGAACTTTGGGAGATGGGGGAGGCAGGACAGATGGGAAATCAATAGAAAGCTATCGCACGGTAGGGAAAGAACTTTGGGAGGTGGGGGAGGCAGAACAGAGGGGAATCCAATAGAAAGCTATCACACTCTAGGGAAAGAACTTTCGGAGATCAGAGGAGGCAGGACAGAGGGGAATCCAGTAGGGAGCATCACAAGATGGGGAAAGAACTTTGGGAGATGGGGGAGGCAGGACAGAGGGGAATCCAATAGAAAGCTATCACACTCTAGGGAAAGAACTTTAGGAGATCAGAGGAGGCAGGACAGAGGGGAATCCAGTTGGGAGCATCACAAGATGGGGCAAGAACTTTGGGAGATCGGAGTAGGCAGGACAGAGGGGAATCCAGGAGAAAGCTATAGCAAACTGGGGAAAGAACTTTGGGAAATCGGAGGAGGCAAGATAGAGGGAAAATCAATAGAAAGCTATCTCACACTGGGGAAAGAACTTTGGGAGATGAGAGAGGCAGGACAGAGGGGAATCCAGGAGAAAGCTATTGCACGCTGTGGAAAGAACTTTGGGAGGTCGGAGGAGGCAGGACAGAGGGGAATCCAGGAGGGAGCATCACAAGATGGGGAAAGAACTTTGGGAGATGGGGGAGGCAGGACAGAGGGGAATCCAGGAGAAAGCTATAGCAAACTGGGGAAAGAACTTTGGGAAATCGGAGGAGGCAGGACAGAGGGGAAATCAATAGAAAGCTATCACACGCTAGGGAAAGAACTTTGGGAGATCGGAGTAGGCAGGACAGAGGGGAATCCAGGAGAAATCTATCGCACGCTGGAGAAAGAACTTTGGGAGATCGGAGGAGGCAGGACAGAGGGGAATCCAGGAGGAAGCTGTTGCACGCTGGGGAAAGAACTTTGGGAGATCTGAGGAGGCAGGACAGAGGGGAATCCAGGAGAAAGCTATCGCACGGAGGGAAAGAACTTTGGGAGATCGGAGTAGGCAGGACAGAGGGGAATCCAGGAGAAATCTATCGCAAGCTGGGGAAAGAACTTTGGGAGGTCGGAGGAGGCAGGACAGAGGGTAATGCAGGAGAAAGCTATCGCAAGCTGGGGAAAGAACTTTGGGAGATCTGAGGAGGCAGGACAGAGGGGAATCCAGGAGGGAGCATCACAGGATGGGGAAAGAACTTTGGGAGATGGGGGAGGCAGGACAGAGGGGAATCCAATAGAAAGCTATCGTACTCTAGGGAAAGAACTTTCGGAGATATGAGGAGGCAGGACAGAGGGGAATCCAGGAGAAAGCTATAGCAAACTGGGGAAAGAACTTTGGGAAATCGGAGGAGGCAAGATAGAGGGGAAATCAATAGAAAGCTATCACACACTGGGGAAAGAACTTTGGGAGATGAGAGAGGCAGGACAGAGGGGAATCCAGGAGAAAGCTATTGCACGCTGGGGAAAGAACTTTGGGAGATGGGGGAGGCAGGACAGAGGGGAATCCAGGAAGGAGCATCACACGCTGGGGGAAAGAACTTTGGGAGATGGGGGAGGCAGGACAGAGGGGAAATCAATAGAAAGCTATCGCACGGTAGGGAAAGAACTTTGGGAGGTGGGGGAGGCAGAACAGAGGGGAATCCAATAGAAAGCTATCACACTCTAGGGAAAGAACTTTCGGAGATCAGAGGAGGCAGGACAGAGGGGAATCCAGTAGGGAGCATCACAAGATGGGGAAAGAACTTTGGGAGATGGGGGAGGCAGGACAGAGGGGAATCCAGTTGGGAGCATCACAAGATGGGGCAAGAACTTTGGGAGATGGGGGAGGCAGGACAGAGGGGAATCCAGGAGAAAGCTATAGCAAACTGGGGAAAGAACTTGGGGAAATCGGAGGAGGCAGGACAGAGGGGAAATCAATAGAAAGCTATCACACGCTAGGGAAAGAACTTTGGGAGATCGGAGGAGGCAGGACAGAGGGGAATCCAGGAGAAATCTATCCAGGAGAAATCTATCACACGCTAGGGAAAGAACTTTGGGAGATCGTAGTAGGCAGGACAGTGGGGAATCCAGGAGAAATCTACCGCACGCTGGAGAAAGAACTTTGGGAGATCGGAGTAGGCAGGACAGAGGGGAATCCACGAGAAAGCTATAGCAAACTGGGGAAAGAACTTTGGGAAATCGGAGAAGGCAAGATAGAGGGAAAATCAATAGAAAGCTATCTCACACTGGGGAAAGAACTTTGGGAGGTCGGAGGAGGCAGGACAGAGGGGAATCCAGGAGGGAGCATCACATGCTGGGGGAAAGAACTTTGGGAGATGGGGGAGGCAGGACAGAGGGGAAATCAATAGAAAGCTATCGCACGGTAGGGAAAGAACTTTGGGAGGTGGGGGAGGCAGAACAGAGGGGAATCCAATAGAAAGCTATCACACTCTAGGGAAAGAACTTTCGGAGATCTGAGGAGGCAGGACAGAGGGGAATCCAGGAGGGAGCATCACAAGATGGGGAAAGAACTTTGGGAAATCGCAGTAGGCAGGACAGAGGGGAATCCAGGAGAAATCTATCGAACGCTGGAGAAAGAACGGAGGAGGGAGGACAGAGGGGAATCCAGGAGAAAGCTGTTGCACGCTGGGGAAAGAACTTTGGGAGATCTGAGGAGGTAGGACAGAGGGGAATCCAGGAGAAAGCTATCGCACGGAGGGAAAGAACTTTGGGAGATCGGAGTAGGCAGGACAGAGGGGAATCCAGGACAAATCTACCGCAAGCTGGGGAAAGAACTTTGGGAGATGGGGGAGGCAGGACAGAGGGGAATCCAGTTGGGAGCATCACAAGATGGGGCAAGAAGTTTGGGAGATGGGGGAGGCAGGACAGAGGGGAATCGAGGAGAAAGCTATAGCAAACTGGGGAAAGAACTTTGGGAAATCAGAGGAGGCTGGACAGAGGGGAAATCAATAGAAACCTATCGCACTCTAGGGAAAGAACTTTCGGAGATCTGAGGAGGCAGGACAGAGGGGAATCCAGTTGGGAGCATCGCAAGATGGGGAAAGAACTTTGGGAAATCGGAGGAGGCAGGACAAAGGGGAATCCAGGAGAAATCTATCAAGGAGAAATCTATCGCACGCTAGGGAAAGAACTTTGGGAGATCGGAGTAGGCAGGACAGAGGGGAATCCAGGAGAAATCTATCGCACGCTAGGGAAAGAACTTTGGGAAATTGGAGGAGGCAGGACAGAGGGGAATCCAATAGAAAGCTATCACACGCTAGGGAAAGAACTTTGGGAGATGGGGGAGGCAGGACAGAGGGGAATCCAGGAGAAAGCTATAGCAAACTGGGGAAAGAACTTTGGGAAATTGGAGGAGGCAGGACAGAGGGGAATCCAATAGAAAGCTATCGTACTCTAGGGAAAGAACTTTCGGAGATATGAGGAGGCAGGACAGAGGGGAATCCAGGAGAAAGCTATAGCAAACTGGGGGAAAACCCTTGGGAGGCCTGAGGAGGTAGAACAGAGGCGAATTCATAAGAAAGCTATTGCAACGCTGGGGGAAAGAACTTTGGGAGATGGGGGAGGCAGGACAGAGGGGAATCCAGGAGGGAGCATCACAAGATGGGGAAAGAACTTTGGGAGATGGGGGAGGCAGGACAGAGAGTAATCCAGGAGAAAGCTATCGCAAGCTGGGGAAAGAACTTTGGGAAATTGGAGGAGGCAGGACAGAGGGGAATCCAATAGAAAGCTATCGTACTCTAGGGAAAGAACTTTCGGAGATATGAGGAGGCAGGACAGACGGGAATCCAGGAGAAAGCTATAGCAAACTGGGGAAAGAACTTTGGGAAATCGGAGGAGGCAAGATAGAGGGAAAATCAATAGAAAGCTATCTCACACTGGGGAAAGAACTTTGGGAGGTCGGAGGAGGCAGGACAGAGGGGAATCCAGGAGGGAGCATCACATGCTGGGGGAAAGAACTTTGGGAGATGGGGGAGGCAGGACAGAGGGGAAATCAATAGAAAGCTATCACACTCTAGGGAAAGAACTTTCGGAGATCTGAGGAGGCAGGACAGAGGGGAATCCAGTTGGGAGCATCACAAGATGGGGCAAGAAGTTTGGGAGATGGGGGAGGCAGGACAGAGTGGAATCTCGGAGAAAGCTATAGCAAACTGGGGAAAGAACTTTGGGAAATCGGAGGAGGCAGGACAGAGGGGAAATCAATAGAAAGCTATCGCACGGTAGGGAAAGAACTTTGGGATGTGGGGGAGGCAGGACAGAGGGTAATCCAGGAGAAAGCTATCGCAAGCTTGGGAAAGAACTTTCGGAGATCTGAGGAGGCAGGACAGAGGGGAATCCAGTTGGGAGCATCGCAAGATGGGGAAAGAAGTATGGGAGATGGGGGAGGCAGGAAAGAGGGGAATCCAGGAGAAAGTTATAGCAAACGGGAAAGAACTTTGGGAAATCGGAGGAGGCAGGACAGAGGGGAATCCAGGAGAAAGCTATCATACACTGGGGAAAGAACTTTCGGAGATGGGGGAGGCAGGACAGAGGGGAATCTTGGAGAAAGCTATAGCAAGCTGGGGAAATAACTTTGGGAAATTGGAGGAGGCAGGACAGTGGGGAATCCAATAGAAAGCTATCGTACTCTAGGGAAAGTACTTTCGGAGATCTGAGGAGGCAGGACAGAGGGGAATCCAGTAGGGAGCATCACAAGATGGGGAAAGAACTTTGGGAAATCGGAGGAGGCAAGACAAAGGGGAATCCAGGAGAAATCTATCAAGGAGAAATCTATCGCACGCTAGGGAAAGAACTTTGGGAGATCGGAGTAGGCAGGACAGAGGGGAATCCAGGAGAAAGCTATAGCAAGCTGGGGAAAGAACTTTGGGAAATCGGAGTAGGCAGGACAGAGGGGAATCCAGGAGAAATCTATCGCACGCTGGAGAAAGAACTTTGGCAGGACAGAGGGGAATCCAATAGAAAGCTATCACACACTAGGGAAAGAACTTCGGGAGATCTGAGGACTCAGGACGGAGGGGAATTCAGGCGAAAGCTATCACACACTGGGGGAAAGAAGTTTGGGAGATGGGGGAGGCAGGACAGAGGGGAAATCAATAGAAAGCTATCGCACGGTAGGGAAAGAACTTTGGGAGGTGGGGGAGGCAGAACAGAGGGGAATCCAATAGAAAGCTATCACACTCTAGGGAAAGAACTTTCGGAGATCTGAGGAGGCAGGACAGAGGGGAATCCAGGAGAAAGCTATCGCAAGCTTGGGAAAGAACTTTCGGAGATCAGAGGAGGCAGGACAGAGGGAAATCCAGGAGAAAGCTATCGCAAGCTTGGGAAAGAACTTTCGGAGATCAGAGGAGGCAGGACAGAGGGAAATCCAGGAGAAAGCTATCATATACTGGGGAAAGAACTTTCGGAGATGGGGGAGGCAGGACAGAGGGGAATCTAGGAGAAAGCTATAGCAAGCTGGGGAAATAACTTTGGGAAATTGGAGGAGGCAGGACAGTGAGGAATCCAATAGAAAGCTATCGTACTCTAGGGAAAGTACTTTCGGAGATCTGAGGAGGCAGGACAGAGGGGAATCCAGTAGGGAGCATCACAAGATGGGGAAAGAACTTTGGGAAATCGGAGGAGGAAAGACAAAGGGGAATCCAGGAGAAATCTATCAAGGAGAAATCTATCGCAAGGCACGCTAGGGAAAGAACTTTGGGAGATCGGAGTAGGCAGGACAGAGGGGAATCCAGGAGAAAGCTATAGCAAGCTGGGGAAAGAACTTTGGGAGATCGCAGTAGGTAGGATAAAGGGGAATCCAGGAGAAATCTATCGCACGCTGGAGAAAGAACTTTGGGAGATCGGAGGAGGCAGGACAGAGGGGAATCCAGGAGAAAGCTATCGCATGGAGGGAAAGAACTTTGGGAGATGGGCGAGGCAGGACAGAGGGGAATCCAGGAGAAAGCTATTGCACGCTGGGGAAAGAACTTTGGGAGGTCGGAGGAGGCAGGACAGAGGGTAATGCAGGAGAAAGGTATCGCAAGCTGGGGAAAGAACTTTGGGAGATCTGAGGAGGCAGGACAGAGGGGAATCCAATAGAAAGCTATCACACACTAGGGAAAGAACTTCGGGAGATCTGAGGACTCAGGACGGAGGGGAATTCAGGCGAAAGCTATCACATAAAATTGGGGAAAGAAGTTTGGGAGATGGGGGAGGCAGGACAGAGGGGAATCCAGGAGAAAGCTATCATATACTGGGGAAAGAACTTTCGGAGATGGGGGAGGCAGGACAGTGGGGAATCCAATAGAAAGCTATCGTACTCTAGGGAAAGTACTTTCGGAGATCTGAGGAGGCAGGACAGAGGGGAATCCAGTAGGGAGCATCACAAGATGGGGAAAGAACTTTGGGAAATCGGAGGAGGAAAGACAAAGGGGAATCCAGGAGAAATCTATCAAGGAGAAATCTATCGCAAAGCAAGCTAGGGAAAGAACTTTGGGAGATCGGAGTAGGCAGGACAGAGGGGAATCCAGGAGAAAGCTATTGCACGCTGGGGAAAGAACTTTGGGAGGTCGGAGGAGGCAGGACAGAGGGGAATCCAATAGAAAGCTATCACACACTAGGGAAAGAACTTTGGGAGATCTGAGGAGGCAGGACAGAGGGGAATTCAGAAGAAAGCTATCGCAGGCTCGGGGAAAATCTTTTGTAGACCTGAGGAGGTAGAGCAGAGGGGAATTCAGAAGAAAGCTATTGAAACGCTGGGGAAAGAACTTTGGGAGATGGGGGAGGCAGGACAGAGGGGAATCCAGTTGGGAGCATCACAAGATGGGGAAAGAAGTTTGGGAGATGGGGGAGGCAGGACAGAGGGTAATCCAGGAGAAAGCTATAGCAAACTGGGGAAAGAACTTTGGGAGATCTGAGGAGGCAGGACAGAGGGGAATTCAGAAGAAAGCTATCGCAGGCTCGGGGAAAATCTTTTGTAGACCTGAGGAGGTAGAACAGAGGGGAATTCAGAAGAAAGCTATTGAAACGCTGGGGAAAGAACTTTGGGAGATGGGGGAGGCAGGACAGAGGGGAATCCAGTTGGGAGCATCACAAGATGGGGAAAGAAGTTTGGGAGATGGGGGAGGCAGGACAGAGGGTAATCCAGGAGAAAGCTATCGCAAGCTGGGGAAAGAACTTTGGGAGATCTGAGGAGGCAGGACAGAGGGGAATCCAGGAGGGAGCATCACAGGATGTGGAAAGAACTTTGGGAGATGGGGGAGGCAGGACAGAGGGGAATCCAGGAGGGAGCATCACAGGATGGGGAAAGAACTTTGGGAGATGGGGGAGGCAGGACTGTGTGGAATTCAGAAGAAAGCTATAGCAAACTGGGGAAAGAACTTTGGGAGATGAGAGAGGTAGGACAGAGGGGAAATCAATAGAAAGCTATCACACGCTAGGGAAAGAACTTTTGGAGATCAGAGGAGGCAGGGCAGAGGGGAATCCAGTTGGGAGCATCACAAGATGGGGAAAGAAGTTTGGGAGATGGGGGAGGCAGGACAGAGGGGAATGCAGGAGAAAGCTATAGCAAGCTGGGGAAAGAACTTTGGGAGATCGCAGTAGGCAGGATAAAGGGGAATCCAGGAGAAATCTATCGCATGGAGGGAAAGAACTTTGGGAGATGGGGGAGGCAGGACAGAGGGGAATGCAGGAGAAAGCTATAGCAAGCTGGAGAAAGAACTTTGGGAGATCGGAGGAGGCAGGACAGAGGGGAATCCAGGAGAAAGCTATCGCATGGAGGGAAAGAACTTTGGGAGATGGGCGAGGCAGGACAGAGGGGAATCCAGGAGAAAGCTATTGCACGCTGGGGAAAGAACTTTGGGAGATCTGAGGAGGCAGGACAGAGGGGAATTCAGAAGAAAGCTATCGCAGGCTCGGGGAAAATCTTTTGTAGACCTGAGGAGGTAGAACAGAGGGGAATTCAGAAGAAAGCTATTGAAACGCTGGGGAAAGAACTTTGGGAGATGGGGGAGGCAGGACAGAGGGGAATCCAGTTGGGAGCATCACAAGATGGGGAAAGAAGTTTGGGAGATGGGGGAGGCAGGACAGAGGGTAATCCAGGAGAAAGCTATCGCAAGCTGGGGAAAGAACTTTGGGAGATCTGAGGAGGCAGGACAGAGGGGAATCCAGGAGGGAGCATCACAGGATGTGGAAAGAACTTTGGGAGATGGGGGAGGCAGGACAGAGGGGAATCCAGGAGGGAGCATCACAGGATGGGGAAAGAACTTTGGGAGATGGGGGAGGCAGGACTGTGTGGAATTCAGAAGAAAGCTATAGCAAACTGGGGAAAGAACTTTGGGAGATGAGAGAGGTAGGACAGAGGGGAAATCAATAGAAAGCTATCACACGCTAGGGAAAGAACTTTTGGAGATCAGAGGAGGCAGGGCAGAGGGGAATCCAGTTGGGAGCATCACAAGATGGGGAAAGAAGTTTGGGAGATGGGGGAGGCAGGACAGAGGGGAATGCAGGAGAAAGCTATAGCAAGCTGGGGAAAGAACTTTGGGAGATCGCAGTAGGCAGGATAAAGGGGAATCCAGGAGAAATCTATCGCATGGAGGGAAAGAACTTTGGGAGATGGGGGAGGCAGGACAGAGGGGAATGCAGGAGAAAGCTATAGCAAGCTGGAGAAAGAACTTTGGGAGATCGGAGGAGGCAGGACAGAGGGGAATCCAGGAGAAAGCTATCGCATGGAGGGAAAGAACTTTGGGAGATGGGCGAGGCAGGACAGAGGGGAATCCAGGAGAAAGCTATTGCACGCTGGGGAAAGAACTTTGGGAGGTCGGAGGAGGCAGGACAGAGGGTAATGCAGGAGAAAGCTATCGCAAGCTGGGGAAAGAACTTTGGGAGATCTGAGGAGGCAGGACAGAGGGGAATCCAATAGAAAGCTATCACACACTAGGGAAAGAACTTCGGGAGATCTGAGGACTCAGGACGGAGGGGAATTCAGGCGAAAGCTATCACACAAAATTGGGGAAAGAAGTTTGGGTGATGGGGGAGGCAGGACAGAGGGGAATCCAGGAGAAAGCTATCATATACTGGGGAAAGAACTTTCGGAGATGGGGGAGGCAGGACAGTGGGGAATCCAATAGAAAGCTATCGTACTCTAGGGAAAGTACTTTCGGAGATCTGAGGAGGCAGGACAGAGGGGAATCCAGTAGGGAGCATCACAAGATGGGGAAAGAACTTTGGGAAATCGGAGGAGGAAAGACAAAGGGGAATCCAGGAGAAATCTATCAAGGAGAAATCTATCGCAAGGCACGCTAGGGAAAGAACTTTGGGAGATCGGAGTAGGCAGGACAGAGGGGAATCCAGGAGAAAGCTATTGCACGCTGGGGAAAGAACTTTGGGAGGTCGGAGGAGGCAGGACAGAGGGGAATCCAATAGAAAGCTATCACACACTAGGGAAAGAACTTTGGGAGATCTGAGGAGGCAGGACAGAGGGGAATTCAGAAGAAAGCTATCGCAGGCTCGGGGAAAATCTTTTGTAGACCTGAGGAGGTAGAACAGAGGGGAATTCAGAAGAAAGCTATTGAAACGCTGGGGAAAGAACTTTGGGAGATGGGGGAGGCAGGACAGAGGGGAATCCAGTTGGGAGCATCACAAGATGGGGAAAGAAGTTTGGGAGATGGGGGAGGCAGGACAGAGGGTAATCCAGGAGAAAGCTATCGCAAGCTGTGGAAAGAACTTTGGGAGATCTGAGGAGGCAGGACAGAGGGGAATCCAGGAGGGAGCATCACAGGATGGGGAAAGAACTTTGGGAGATGGGGGAGGCAGGACAGAGGGGAATCCAGGAGAAAGCTATCGCAAGCTGGGGAAAGAACTTTGGGAGATCTGAGGAGGCAGGACAGAGGGGAATCCAGGAGGGAGCATCACAGGATGGGGAAAGAACTTTGGGAGATGGGGGAGGCAGGACTGTGTGGAATTCAGAAGAAAGCTATAGCAAACTGGGGAAAGAACTTTGGGAGATGAGAGAGGTAGGACAGAGGGGAAATCAATAGAAAGCTATCACACGCTAGGGAAAGAACTTTTGGAGATCAGAGGAGGCAGGGCAGAGGGGAATCCAGTTGGGAGCATCACAAGATGGGGAAAGAAGTTTGGGAGATGGGGGAGGCAGGACAGAGGGGAATGCAGGAGAAAGCTATAGCAAGCTGGGGAAAGAACTTTGGGAAATCGGAGGAGGCAGGACAGAGGGGAATCCAGGAGAAAGCTATCATACACTGGGGAAAGAACTTTCGGAGATGGGGGAGGCAGGACAGAGGGGAATCTTGGAGAAAGCTATAGCAAGCTGGGGAAATAACTTTGGGAAATTGGAGGAGGCAGGACAGTGGGGAATCCAATAGAAAGCTATCGTACTCTAGGGAAAGTACTTTCGGAGATCTGAGGAGGCAGGACAGAGGGGAATCCAGTAGGGAGCATCACAAGATGGGGAAAGAACTTTGGGAAATCGGAGGAGGCAAGACAAAGGGGAATCCAGGAGAAATCTATCAAGGAGAAATCTATCGCACGCTAGGGAAAGAACTTTGGGAGATCGGAGTAGGCAGGACAGAGGGGAATCCAGGAGAAAGCTATAGCAAGCTGGGGAAAATCTTTTGTAGACCTGAGGAGGTAGAACAGAGGGGAATTCAGAAGAAAGCTATTGCAACGCTGGGGGAAAGAACTTTGGGAGATGGGGGAGGCAGGACAAAGGGGAATCCAGGAGAAAACTATCAAGGAGAAATCTATCCATGCTAGGGAAAGAACTTTGGGAGATCGAAGTAGGCAGGACAGAGGGGAATCCAGGAGAAAGCTATCATATACTGGGGAAAGAACTTTCGGAGATGGGGGAGGCAGGACAGTGGGGAATCCAATAGAAAGCTATCGTACTCTAGGGAAAGTACTTTCGGAGATCTGAGGAGGCAGGACAGAGGGGAATCCAGTAGGGAGCATCACAAGATGGGGAAAGAACTTTGGGAAATCGGAGGAGGAAAGACAAAGGGGAATCCAGGAGAAATCTATCAAGGAGAAATCTATCGCAAGGCACGCTAGGGAAAGAACTTTGGGAGATCGGAGTAGGCAGGACAGAGGGGAATCCAGGAGAAAGCTATTGCACGCTGGGGAAAGAACTTTGGGAGGTCGGAGGAGGCAGGACAGAGGGGAATCCAATAGAAAGCTATCACACACTAGGGAAAGAACTTTGGGAGATCTGAGGAGGCAGGACAGAGGGGAATTCAGAAGAAAGCTATCGCAGGCTCGGGGAAAATCTTTTGTAGACCTGAGGAGGTAGAACAGAGGGGAATTCAGAAGAAAGCTATTGAAACGCTGGGGAAAGAACTTTGGGAGATGGGGGAGGCAGGACAGAGGGGAATCCAGTTGGGAGCATCACAAGATGGGGAAAGAAGTTTGGGAGATGGGGGAGGCAGGACAGAGGGTAATCCAGGAGAAAGCTATCGCAAGCTGTGGAAAGAACTTTGGGAGATCTGAGGAGGCAGGACAGAGGGGAATCCAGGAGGGAGCATCACAGGATGGGGAAAGAACTTTGGGAGATGGGGGAGGCAGGACAGAGGGGAATCCAGGAGAAAGCTATCGCAAGCTGGGGAAAGAACTTTGGGAGATCTGAGGAGGCAGGACAGAGGGGAATCCAGGAGGGAGCATCACAGGATGGGGAAAGAACTTTGGGAGATGGGGGAGGCAGGACTGTGTGGAATTCAGAAGAAAGCTATAGCAAACTGGGGAAAGAACTTTGGGAGATGAGAGAGGTAGGACAGAGGGGAAATCAATAGAAAGCTATCACACGCTAGGGAAAGAACTTTTGGAGATCAGAGGAGGCAGGGCAGAGGGGAATCCAGTTGGGAGCATCACAAGATGGGGAAAGAAGTTTGGGAGATGGGGGAGGCAGGACAGAGGGGAATGCAGGAGAAAGCTATAGCAAGCTGGGGAAAGAACTTTGGGAAATCGGAGGAGGCAGGACAGAGGGGAATCCAGGAGAAAGCTATCATACACTGGGGAAAGAACTTTCGGAGATGGGGGAGGCAGGACAGAGGGGAATCTTGGAGAAAGCTATAGCAAGCTGGGGAAATAACTTTGGGAAATTGGAGGAGGCAGGACAGTGGGGAATCCAATAGAAAGCTATCGTACTCTAGGGAAAGTACTTTCGGAGATCTGAGGAGGCAGGACAGAGGGGAATCCAGTAGGGAGCATCACAAGATGGGGAAAGAACTTTGGGAAATCGGAGGAGGCAAGACAAAGGGGAATCCAGGAGAAATCTATCAAGGAGAAATCTATCGCACGCTAGGGAAAGAACTTTGGGAGATCGGAGTAGGCAGGACAGAGGGGAATCCAGGAGAAAGCTATAGCAAGCTGGGGAAAATCTTTTGTAGACCTGAGGAGGTAGAACAGAGGGGAATTCAGAAGAAAGCTATTGCAACGCTGGGGGAAAGAACTTTGGGAGATGGGGGAGGCAGGACAAAGGGGAATCCAGGAGAAAACTATCAAGGAGAAATCTATCCATGCTAGGGAAAGAACTTTGGGAGATCGAAGTAGGCAGGACAGAGGGGAATCCAGGAGAAAGCTATAGCAAACTGGGGAAAAAACTTTGGGAAATCGGAGGAGGGAAGATAGAGGGGAAATCAATAGAAAGCTATCTCACACTGGGGAAAGAACTTTGGGAGATGAGAGAGGTAGGACGGAGGGGAATCCAGGAGGGAGCATCACACGCTGGGGGAAAGAACTATGGGAGATGGGGGACGCAGGACAGAGGGGAAATCAATAGAAAGCTATCGCACGGTAGGGAAAGAACTTTGGGAGGTGGGGGGGGGCAGAACAGAGGGGAATCCAATAGAAAGCTATCACACTCTAGGGAAAGAACTTTCGGAGATCAGAGGAGGCAGGACAGAGGGGAATCCAGTAGGGAGCATCACAAGATGGGAAAGAACTTTGGGAGATGGGGGAGGCAGGACATAGGGTAATCCAGGAGAAAGCTATCGCAAGCTTGGGAAAGAACTTTCGGAGATCAGAGGAGGCAGGACAGAGGGGAATCCAGTTGGGAGCATCACAAGATGGGGCAAGAACTTTGGGAGATGGGGGAGGCAGGACAGAGGGGAATCCAGGAGAAAGCTATAGCAAACTGGGGAAAGAACTTTGGGAAATCGGAGGAGGCAGGACAGAGGGGAAATCAATAGAAAGCTATCACACGCTAGGGAAAGAACTTTGGGAGATCGGAGTAGGCAGGACAGAGGGGAATCCAGGAGAAATCTATCGCACGCTAGGGAAAGAACTTTGGGAGATCGCAGTAGGCAGGACAGAGGGGAATCCAGGAGGGAGCATCACAGGATGGGGAAAGGACTTTGGGAGATGGGGGAGGCAGGACAGAGGGCAATCCAATAGAAAGCTATCGTACTCTAGGGAAAGAACTTTCGGAGATATGAGGAGGCAGGACAGACGGGAATCCAGGAGAAAGCTATAGCAAACTGGGGAAAGAACTTTGGGAAATCGGAGGAGGCAAGATAGAGGGGAAATCAATAGAAAGCTATCACACACTGGGGAAAGAACTTTGGGAGATGAGAGAGGCAGGACAGAGGGGAATCCAGGAGAAAGCTATTGCACGCTGGGGAAAGAACTTTGGGAGGTCGGAGGGGGCAGGACAGAGGGTAATCCAGGAGGGAGCATCACACGCTGGGGGAAAGAACTTTGGGAGATGGGGGAGGCAGGACAGAGGGGAAATCAATAGAAAGCTATCGCACGGTAGGGAAAGAACTTTGGGATGTGGGGGAGGCAGAACAGAGGGGAATTCAATAGAAAGCTATCACACTCTAGGGAAAGAACTTTTGGAGATCTGAGGAGGCAGGACAGAGGGGAATCCAGTAGGGAGCATCACAAGATGGGGAAAGAAGTTTGGGAGATGGGGGAGGGAGGACAGAGGGTAATCCAGGAGAAAGCTATCGCAAGCTTGGGAAAGAACTTTCGGAGATCAGAGGAGGCAGGACAGAGGGGAATCCAGTTGGGAGCATCACAAGATGGGGAAAGAAGTTTGGGAGATGGGGGAGGCAGGACAGAGTGGAATCTCGGAGAAAGCTATAGCAAACTGGGGAAAGAACTTTGGGAAATCGGAGGAGGCAGGACAGAGGGGAAATCAATAGAAAGCTATCGCACGGTAGGGAAAGAACTTTGGGATGTGGGGGAGGCAGGACAGAGGGTAATCCAGGAGAAAGCTATCGGAAGCTGGGGAAAGAATTTTGGGAGATCTGAGGAGGCAGGACAGAGGGGAATCCAGTTGGGAGCATCGCAAGATGGGGAAAGAAGTATGGGAGATGGGGGAGGCAGGAAAGAGGGGAATCCAGGAGAAAGTTATAGCAAACGGGAAAGAACTTTGGGAAATCGGAGGAGGCAGGACAGAGGGGAAATCAATAGAAAGCTATCACACGCTAGAGAAAGAACTTTCGGAGATCAGAGGAGGCAGGACAGAGGGGAATCCAGTTGGGAGCATCACAAGATGGGGAAAGAAGTTTGGGAGATGGGGGAGGCAGGACAGAGGGGAATGCAGGAGAAAGCTATAGCAAGCTGGGGAAAGAACTTTGGGAAATCGGAGGAGGCAGGACAGAGGGGAATCCAATAGAAAGCTATCACACACTAGGGAAAGAACTTCGGGAGATCTGAGGACTCAGGACGGAGGGGAATTCAGGCGAAAGCTATCACACACTGGGGGAAAGAAGTTTGGGAGATGGGGGAGGCAGGACAGAGGGGAATCCAGGAGAAAGCTATAGCAAACTGGGGAAAGAACTTTGGGAAATCTGAGGAGGCAGGACAGAGGGGAAATCAATAGAAAGCTATCACACGCTAGGGAAAGAACTTTTGGAGATCAGAGGAGGCAGGACTGAGGGGAATCCAGTAGGGAGCATCACAAGATGGGGAAAGAAGTTTGGGAGATGGGGGAGGCAGGACAGTGGGGAATCCAGGAGAAAGCTATCGCAGGCTGGGGGAAAATCCTTGGGAGGCCTGAGGAGGTAGAACAGAGGGGAATTCAGAAGAAAACTATTGCAACGCTGGGGGAAAGAACTTTGGGAGATGGGGGAGGCAGGACAAAGGGGAATCCAGGAGAAAACTATCAAGGAGAAATCTATCCATGCTAGGGAAAGAACTTTGGGAGATCGGAGTAGGCAGGACAGAGGGGAATCCAGGAGAAAGCTATAGCAAACTGGGGAAAGAACTTTGGGAGGTCGGAGGAGGCAGGACAGAGGGGAATCCACGAGAAAGCTATAGCAAACTGGGGAAAGAACTTTGGGAAATCGGAGGAGGCAAGATAGAGGGGAAATAATTAGAAAGCTATCACACACTGGGGAAAGAACTTTGGGAGATGAGAGAGGCAGCACAGAGGGGAATCCAGGAGAAAGCTATTGCACGCTGGGGAAAGAACTTTGGGAGGTCGGAGGGGGCAGGACAGAGGGGAATCCAGGAGGGAGCATCACACGCTGGGGGAAAGAACTTTGGGAGATGGGGGAGGCAGGACAGAGGGGAAATCAATAGAAAGCTATCACACGCTAGGGAAAGAACTTTCGGAGATCAGAGGAGGCAGGACAGAGGGGAATCCAGTTGGGAGCATCACAAGATGGGGAAAGAAGTTTGGGAGATGGGGGAGGCAGGACAGAGGGGAATCTCGGAGAAAGCTATAGCAAGCTGGGGAAAGAACTTTGGGAAATCGGAGGAGGCAGGACAGAGGGGAATCCAATAGAAAGCTATCACACACTAGGGAAAGAACTTCGGGAGATCTGAGGACTCAGGAAGGAGGGGAATTCAGGCGAAAGCTATCACACACTGGGGGAAAGAACTTTGGGAGATGGGGGAGGCAGGACAGAGGGGAATCCAGGAGAAAGCTATAGCAAACTCGGGAAAGAACTTTGGGAAATCTGAGGAGGCAGGACAGAGGGGAAATCAATAGAAAGCTATCACACGCTAGGGAAAGAACTTTTGGAGATCAGTGGAGGCAGGACAGAGGGGAATCCAGTTGGGAGCATCACAAGATGGGGAAAGAAGTTTGGGAGATGGGGGAGGCAGGACAGTGGGGAATCCAGGAGAAAGCTATCGCAGGCTGGGGGAAAATCCTTGGGAGGCCTGAGGAGGTAGAACAGAGGGGAATTCAGAAGAAAGCTATTGCAACGCTGGGGGAAAGAACTTTGGGAGATGGGGGAGGCAGGACAAAGGGGAATCCAGGAGAAAACTATCAAGGAGAAATCTATCCATGCTAGGGAAAGAACTTTGGGAGATCGGAGTAGGCAGGACAGAGGGGAATCCACGAGAAAGCTATAGCAAACTGTGGAAAGAACTTTGGGAAATCGGAGGAGGCAAGATAGAGGGGAAATAATTAGAAAGCTATCACACACTGGGGAAAGAACTTTGGGAGATGAGAGAGGCAGCACAGAGGGGAATCCAGGAGAAAGCTATTGCACGCTGGGGAAAGAACTTTGGGAAATCGGAGGAGGCAAGATAGAGGGGAAATAATTAGAAAGCTATCACACACTGGGGAAAGAACTTTGGGAGATGAGAGAGGCAGCACAGAGGGGAATCCAGGAGAAAGCTATTGCACGCTGGGGAAAGAACTTTGGGAGGTCGGAGGGGGCAGGACAGAGGGTAATCCAGGAGGGAGCATCACACGCTGGGGGAAAGAACTTTGGGAGATGGGGGAGGCAGGACAGAGGGGAAATCAATAGAAAGCTATCGCACGGTAGGGAAAGAACTTTGGGATGTGGGGGAGGCAGAACAGAGGGGAATTCAATAGAAAGCTATCACACTCTAGGGAAAGAACTTTTGGAGATCTGAGGAGGCAGGACAGAGGGGAATCCAGTAGGGAGCATCACAAGATGGGGAAAGAAGTTTGGGAGATGGGGGAGGCAGGACAGAGGGTAATCCAGGAGAAAGCTATCGCAAGCTTGGGAAAGAACTTTCGGAGATCAGAGGAGGCAGGACAGAGGGGAATCCAGTTGGGAGCATCACAAGATGGGGAAAGAAGTTTGGGAGATGCGGGAGGGAGGACAGAGTGGAATCTCGGAGAAAGCTATAGCAAACTGGGGAAAGAACTTTGGGAAATCGGAGGAGGCAGGACAGAGGGGAAATCAATAGAAAGCTATCGCACGGTAGGGAAAGAACTTTGGGATGTGGGGGAGGCAGGACAGAGGGTAATCCAGGAGAAAGCTATCGCAAGCTTGGGAAAGAACTTTCGGAGAATGAGGAGGCAGGACAGAGGGGAATCCAGTTGGGAGCATCGCAAGATGGGGAAAGAAGTATGGGAGATGGGGGAGGCAGGAAAGAGGGGAATCCAGGAGAAAGTTATAGCAAACGGGAAAGAACTTTGGGAAATCGGAGGAGGCAGGACAGAGGGGAAATCTATAGAAAGCTATCACACGCTAGGGAAAGAACTTTCGGAGATCAGAGGAGGCAGGACAGAGGGGAATCCAGTTGGGAGCATCACAAGATGGGGAAAGAAGTTTTGTGATGCTCCCTACTGGATTTCCCCTCTTGTGATGATCTTGTGATGCTCCCTACTGGATTTCCCCTCTGTCCTGCCTCCTCCGATCTCCCAAAGTTCTTTCCCTAGCGTGCGATAGATTTCTCCTGGATTCCCCTCTGTCCTGCCTCCTCCGATTTCCCAAAATTCTTTCCCCAGCTTGCTATAAATTTCTCCTGGATTCCCCTCTGTCCTGCCTACTCCGATCTCCCAAACTTCTTGCCCCATCTTGTGATGCTCCCAACTGGATTCCCCTCTGTCCTGCCTCCTCTGATCTCCGAAAGTTCGTTCCCAAGCTTGCGATAGCTTTCTCCTGGATTACCCTATGTCCTGCCTCCCCCATCTCCCAAAGTTCTTTCCCCATCTTGTGATGCTCCCTACTGGATTCCCCTCTGCCCTGCCTCCACTGATCTCCGAAAGTTCTTTCCCTAGAGTGTGATAGCTTTCTATTGGATTCCCCTCTGTTCTGCCTCCCCCACCTCCCAAAGTTCTTTCCCTACCGTGCGATAGCTTTCTATTGATTTCCCCTCTGTCCTGCCTCCCCAATCTCCCAAAGTTCTTTCCCCCAGCGTGTGATGCTCCCTCCTGGATTCCCCTCTGTCCTGCCTACTCCGATCTCCCAAACTTCTTGCCCCATCTTGTGATGCTCCCAACTGGATTCCCCTCTGTCCTGCCTCCTCTGATCTCCGAAAGTTCGTTCCCAAGCTTGCGATAGCTTTCTCCTGGATTACCCTATGTCCTGCCTCCCCCATCTCCCAAAGTTCTTTCGAAATCTATCGCACGCTGGAGAAAGAACTTTGGGAGATCGGAGTAGGCAGGACAGAGGGGAATCCAGGAGACATCTATCGCAAGCTGGGGAAAGAACTTTGGGAAATCGGAGGAGGCAAGATAGAGGGGAAATAATTAGAAAGCTATCACACACTGGGGAAAGAACTTTGGGAGATGAGAGAGGCAGCACAGAGGGGAATCCAGGAGAAAGCTATTGCACGCTGGGGAAAGAACTTTGGGAGGTCGGAGGGGGCAGGACA